>NW_020837948.1:52118420-52195381 GCF_003676395.1 Aethalodelphis obliquidens | reverse complement strand
AAAAAAAAAAAAAAAAAAAAAAAAAAAAAAAAAAAAAAAAAAAAAAATGGGCAAAAGATCTGAATAGACATTTTCCCAAAAAAGACATAACGATGGCCAACAGGCATGTGAAAAGATGTTCAGTGTCGTTAATTATCAGAGAAATGCAAATTAAAACCACAATGAGATATCACCCCACACCTGTCAGAATGGCCATCATCAATAAGAACACAAATAACAAATGTTGGCGAGTATGTGGAGAAAAGGGAACCCTCCTGCACTGTTGGTAGGAATGTAAATTGGTGCAGTCACTATGGAGAACAGTATGGAGGTTCTTCAAAAAACTAAAAATAGAACTACCATATGACCCAGCAATTCCACTCCTGGGTATATATCTGAAAAAAACAAAAACACTAATTCGAAAAGATATGTGCACCCCAGTGTTCACAGCAGCATTATTTGCAATTGTCAAGATATGGAAGCAACCAAAGTGTCCATCAACAGATGAATGGATAAAGAATATGTGGGGTTTATATACAATGGAATACTACCCAGACCTAAAAAGAATGAAATTTTGCCTTTTGCAACTACATGGATGGACTTGAAGGGTATTATGATAAGTGAAATAAGTCAGACATAGACAGATAAATGCTGTATGATATCATTTATATGTGGAATCTAAAAAAATGCAACAAACTAGTGAACATAACAAAAAAGAAACAGACTTACAGATACAGAGAATAAACCAGTGGTTCCCAGCAGGGAGAGGGAAGGGGAAAGGGCACAATAGGGGTAGTGGATTAATAGGTACAAACTACTATGTATAAAATAAATAAGCTGCAAGGATATATTGTACAACACAGGGAATGTTGCTAATATTTTATTCTAACTATAAATGGAATATAACCTTTAAAAATTGTGAATTACTGTATTGTACACCTGAAACTTACATAATATTGTAGATCAACTATACTTCAATTAAAAAAATATATGAAGAACTCATACAACTCAATAGCAAAAAAACCAAACAATTCAATTAATAAATGGGCAGGAGATCTGAATAGACATTTCCCCAAAGACAGATGGCCAACAGGTACATGAAATCATGCTCAACATCTCTAATCATCAGGGAAAATGCAAATCAAAAACCACAATGAGGTATCACCTCACAGCTGTCAGAATGGCTATTATCAAAAAGACAATAAATACCAAGCATCAGAGAGGATGTGAAGAAAGGGGAACCCCTATTTACTATTGGTGGGAATGCAAATTGGAGCAGCCACTATGGAAAATGGTGTGTAGATTCCTCCAAAAATTAAACATGTTTGTGAATGTGATCCAGCAATTCCACTCCTGGATATTTATCTGAAGAAAATGAGAACACTAACTTGAACAGATATATGCACCCCCATGTTCATTGCAGCACTATTTACAGTAGCCAAAACATGGAAACAGTGTAGATGCCCATCGATGGATAAAGATGATGTGGGGTATATATACAATGGAATATTATTCAGTCATAAAAAAGAATGAAATCTTGCCATTTGTGACAATGTGGATGAACCTTGAGGGCATTGTACTAAGTGAAATAAGTCAGAGAAATAAACTGTATGATGTCACTTATGTGTGGAATATTAAAAAAAAAAAAAAAAACATATGGTTACAGAGAACAGATTGGTGGTTGCCAGAGGTGAGATGTGTGAAATAGGTAGAGGGAGTCTAGTTATAAAATAAATAAATCATGGGGATGTGATGTACATCATGGCAACTACAGTTAATAATATTGTATCGCATATTTGAAAATTGCTAAGAGAGTAAATTTTAAAGTTCTCATCACAAGGAAAAAAATCCAGAAAAGGCAAGAAAAGCATGACCAGGTGTTGTCAAATAGCGCTCATCTCTAGCACATAGGGATTTGTCATTTCATTACATGTTACTTTGAATTTTAGGTCTGGAAGAGCCCTTAGAAATCATGTGGTTTAACTTCCTTGTAGACTTTGGTTCTTAAAACTAAGGTGGATTCCAGTTTGTTTATTTTTAAACAAAATGATCAAAACAACCAATGTTGTCAACTCATTTTTCTCAACGAAGGACAAAACAAACTTATTGGTGTGGAGAACTACCGGGAGGAAATGCATTTCTGCATCTAGCTGCTACTGAGTGCATTCTTTTTTTCAGGGGGCCTATGTTCACGGCACATTTGCAGAATGGTTACCTCTTATTCCTTGTTGGCCTTGTGCCTACTTGTACTTTAGTGATATTAACAGCTACTAAGGAAATAAGACTTTTGGAAAAAGCTTTATAATCCTGGTCGTTCCAAAGTTTTATTGAGTACATTTTTACCATGAAATAGCCTCGAGAGTTAGGCAGACTAATAAACCAGACATGATAATCACTTCACGTGTATAGCAGAAATTATGCTTATTCCCCAGTGAAATAAGACTTCTCAGGTCTCAGTGGAGACAGATGAATTTATCATTCTGTAGCAGCAGGGTGGGTCATAGCCTGGGTGGCAAGCTATGTAAATATTAATGGAGATTCCAACTCAACTGTGTTTGCAGTAATTTCGATGTCATGTTAGCAGCTGAGGGTCAAGGCCAAAAAAAGAGAGAGAAAAAAATGGTGTGGGAGGGACTTGGATCTTTTCTAATGTAAGGAAAACCCTTCTGTTTATTTTTTAAAGTTCTTTTTGTCTCTTCAGTGTCTGTGGCCATCTTAAAATCTCAACATGATGCTGGGAGAACACTTTACTCTGGAAATCCACTGACACTTTTGCTATAAGGTTATTTGACCTCTTTCTTTCTAATTTTACAGTGTCAGTCTTTGAGCTGAATAATTTCAAACAGATTTGCCTCCCAAGAACCCTTTTCTTTGTGGAGCAAACCATGAAGAAACACTTGACTAGTGGGTGAAATGACAAATACTCTCAACCTCAAAACTATTAGAAATCAATTTCTCAGGCATCAGATCTAATTATTCTCCCTTCCCCATTTCAATTCAGGAATCCCAAGGTTAAGGAAAAGCAGCTGAGAAAACAATATTCTTGGTTGATGTTCATGTACTGCCCATTTTTCATGTAAGTAAAGGATAGGATGGGGAGACAACTTCCAAGATATGCCCCTTTAATTGCCAAAAAAGACACAGAATGTTCAGAGAAAGAAAATATCTCTGCTATTATGCAGAGATAACAATGTTGATAGGAATATTGGAATTCCACTTGTCTAACGGCTCTCAGAATGTGCTCTCTATTGCCAATGCCAGGTATTCTTTTAGTTGGGAGGAACCTAACAAGGAAGAGCTGGAGGTCCAGCTGATGTAGCTGCCCAGATGGCCAGGAGGGAAAAAGGGGCTCACCTAGGCTGCTGTGAAAAGGCAAAGAATGTCTGGGTGACACTGGAATGTGTTTGTATGTGTGGAGGTGCAGAAGTAGCAGAGTGACAGCATGTAGAGGGCATTTGAAATTAGAAGGTAGGAATAGGAAGTTGCACTGCTAAACGGGGTAGGTGATCTTTGGATCATTACAACAGACCCCAAATTTGTAGAACAAATAGTTTGAGAATTAATCTTCCATCCTAGGCCCTGTTTCTCTGTGTTAAGTTATTCAAGTTATCCAAGATAATTTGAAGATGAGGGATAGTTTCCATATATACACTTTATAGCAAGTTTAGTGTTCAAGCTCCTTTAGAGTCAAATTTTATACATAAAATAATAGTCACATTCATTATGTAACTCTTGTTGAAGTCTAAGACTATTTCTCTTGTCAGGTGTTCTGGAGATGGAGAACAACAGATGGAGTAATTAAGACATGTTTTGATTGCAAGTGACAGAAGCCCAACTCTGCCTAGCTTACCAAGAAGGGAATTTATTGGCAAACATAACCAAGCTATGGAAAGGGCAGGAGTATGGCCTACCTCAGGGCCCTGGAAGAAGAGCCTACAATGCTATTAGGTCTCTCTCTTCACTCTGCTTCTCTCAGTATGTTGGCTCTATTCTCTCAGCCTGGCTTTCTCTGTGAGCAGCAGCAATTCCCACTGATAGTTCCAGCCTTGTGCTTCCCAAAGCTTTCCACTTGAGAAGAAGCATCTCCCTTTAACTTCTATATAAAAACCATCCAAGGGCAGGACTGTGATTGACCCAGTTGGTGTCAATGTCTACCCACCCCTCAACCCGCATCTTACGGTCTGGAGGGAATGAATACTGTGATTCGGCAGCCCAGCTTCAACTACAACATCATGTTAGAGTCAGGCAGAAGTTTCTCTCTTCAAAAGGGGAATATTGCAAATGTCCCTTCAACTGATAAAAATCTTTCTTTTCAACCTGAAAACTCTCAGTTATCTGTCGGGCTTTAGTTTTCTAGAATCGTAATCTTAAGAATTAAACTGGAATGGATAATCGATTAGAAACTCCTTGAGGACAGGGGTTATATTTTATAAACTTTTATCCTCTGCTTTTGCTCAGGAGAATTTTGAAAATATGCTAAATATTGACTTGGTTTGGATTACTTGTGATAATAAATAGATTTGTAAAATTAATAACAATGATGGTGTTGGGATTACTTATGGGAAAACTTATGAACTAAATATTAAAAAGGGACTGGGTGGGCTTCCCTGGTGGCGCAGTGGTTGAGAGTCCGCCTGCCTGCCGATGCAGGGGACACGGGTTCCTGCCCTGGTCTGGGAAGATCCCACATGCCGTGGAGCGGCTGGGCCCGTGAGCCATGGCTGCTGGGCCTGCGCGTCCGGAGCCTGTGCTCTGCAACGGAAGAGGCCACAACAGTGAGAGGCCCGCGTACCACTAAAAAAAAAAAAAAAGGGACTGGGCGAGGTTGTGAGTAGGTTGGGTAGTTAGAGAAAGTTAGCAGTTTCACTTATGTTAGACCTTATTTAAAGGGTTTTCTTTTTGAGGTGGTGCTTTTTAAAAATTATTTTTAGAAGATAAAAGAATCTTAGATTTTGGACAACAGATTTCCCTACATGATATACCTCACTTGAGATTTTCAAAGTCTTTGTTAAAAGTGCCTTTTATAATTTTTCATATCACATTGTAGGAAGGGCCAGTGTCATTTTGAACACTATTAACCATGCCTGATACCCCCTTTCCACCATAAATTAAGGTAGAATGTTGGTTGAAGTGAAGCTAGATGGATCAACCTGTCAAAAGCACCGATTTATAATTCTGCTACTCACATTTCTTACACACTGCTGCCCTCCCTCTTGTTGGCTCACACAACTTTGAAGTACACAGGGAATGAACTAATATGGTAGCTCCTATACCTCTAACTAATCCTGTCTAAAGTGTCTCTACTGGAAGTATTTGAGAGACGTATTTATTTTCCCAGTGTGATTTATGTAAACTTTTGTCCCATTTGAAAGTGGCATATTAATGCCTAATTCTGGGAAAAAAAAAAGGAGGGGGGAGGTAAAAACCTTCTCTGCCTGTCTAGACAGAGCCTTGTTAGTGTATGTCTGATCATACGGGGGCTCATGGCGGTAATATTAATCGGTGGGAAATGAGCCAAGGAAAGACAGCCCTATCTACCAATTAAATTTACTGAGCTTACAGGGTGGTTTATAAAGTCAACATGCTGGGCAAGGTTTACATCTGACCAGGGTAATTGTTGTTTTCTGATCCCCAGTTGGCCGTCAGCCACTCCAAACACAAGACAGATGTTGGCTTTGCTAGGGTCAGGGTTATCACAGGGTGGGATGAATAATCATTGGCTCTGGAGTTTGCTACTTTTCCTTTGCTGATGAATAAGAGCAAATAAAATTATTTCTGAATGTCTTGTGGGGTGGGGTGGGGTGGTTTCATTTTGCAAAGCTGGATTGGGGCACTGAAAATCAACATCACAGCAGCAAACTTCTCGTGTCTCTGACATTTCTTAGTTCAGTTTGATCTGAGGACAACTGATTCACTATCTCGAAGGGCAAAGGTTAATGCCTTTTCATAAAGATAATGATAAACACAAACAAGGTATTCACTCTGATATATTGGTTTCTTATCCGGGGTATCAAGGCAAAAATGTGGGAGAACTGAAAACACAGAGTTTGAAGTAGCATCAAAGTAATTTGTTGGTTTTTGAAGTAGGAACTTTTTAATTAAATGTTTTCTTCTAATACAATTGAGGTGTATAATAGCATGAAACCCAATGAAAACTGTGAAATTCGGAGATGTTTTCTGTGTTTGCTATGTGTCAAGTGTGCCAGCCCTGCACATGTGATTCCCACCCACTTGTGTTTGTCTTTTGGGATGGTTTAGTTTCCATTCGGTGCTAGGAAAACTAGCCATGCACCATGGTCCCCCCAGGATGAGAGCCAGACTTGAAAGAATCCTGTCTGTGGAAAGGCAGACTTGTGGTGGGAGCAGAGTGATGAGCCCCAATGCTGGGGCTTTGGGATCCATGTTGGGGGCTGCCAGGAATGTCATCTGACACTGGGCAGCAAGTGAGAGCAGGAGGCTGCAAGTTAGTAAAACGTTGGGTGCACTTCTGGAAGAGGAAAATACACACAGCCTTTAACGAGGCTGGAAATATATAGCTAAGTTGACATAATTTATTCTGGGAATTGCATGTTAAATTGTATTCCAGATACCAGGTTATATTTGGTGGTTGACTAGAAAATAGTATACCGTTTGTCTATTTAAGGCTAAAGATCTCCAACATTGCCTTTTAAGCCTACAATTGCCCATGAAAATAAACAGATATTTCCCTCCTCGCTTGAGCTGCCTTTCTCATCTGCTCATTCTGGAATGCTCTTATAAAAGTTATCTGCCTCTCTGACCACATTTATCTTTCAAATTCTTTTTCATTCAATGGCGGTTCCTCTCATCACCTCATCCACGTTATGCTCCAGACTTTGCCTCGCTTTGGCTGCACCCAGATTTTCCGGGCCTGGCCTCATTCCCGTCCTCCTGGCTCTCAGTGTGTGGTCACCCCCAGGCCAGCCTCCTCTCCCTGAACTCCTCCTCCTAAGTCTCCCTGGTGGCTTCCTCAAAGCTCCTGTGGTCTGCCAAGCTGAGCGCTGACCCCTTTCTTTCGGAAGATTCCTTTGCTCCCACGTGCCCATTGCTCCCTGAATTGAGGGCTCTTAACCTCTGACTTTTCCAGCTGGAGCCTCTCAGCCTAACTGATGCTGTCTAATCGTGCTTGCATGCCTATCGGGTGCTTTCTTATTATCACTTCCATTTATCAGTCATAATGTTTTGTGGTCATTTTTGGCGATTTCTTCTTGCTTCTTCTCAGCCTACATTAATGCGACTTCAGCATTAACATTTATGAGATGCTGCCTGTGCTGGACGTGAGGACCCAACACAGTAACCTTCCCTCTGCAGGCTGTCCTCCTCACCCCAGGGTGTGGTGGACAAGCCCATCTGTTCATGTTGGCTGGGCTGAGGCAGACAAGGCCTTGAGACCATTGGTTATGTTTTGATGAAGCTATTTGAAAAGTCATCATTTCAGGCAAGTTTCCGCCCTCCACGTGCTCCTTCACAAAGTGATTAAAACACAGATCTGACGGTAAAATGATGAGTCATTAGGTTTATGGAGACGTTAGGCAGCAGAGATGTAGTTATGGAACTCCAGGTCACAACTTTTTATCATTTTTTTGGTTTTTTTTGTTTTTTTTTTTGATTCTGTGGCATCACTGCTGTCTTCTGGAAAATTTTATTTTGGGAACTTGTCTGGCTGTGAGTCAGTTTCTTTGCCTGAGAATGTTGTCTGGGAGAGTAACAGAGCTGTATTGTATTTTTCCTTCTATCTCCCTCATTTTTTTTTTTTTTTTTTTGTCCAAAGGAAAAATTTGGCCAGAATAACCTGTGGGTTAGATTCTGAGTCTATAATTGGCTGAAGGAAACTCTCCTGTTAGAGAGTGGAAAGGAGAGTGGGAGATGATGGATAGAATTTTGGCTGAGAGGCAGTGTCCCCTACTGTCCAGAGGGACCATAGGTAGTTGTTCCTTTCCCATTGTTGCTGGGACAGTGGCTGACTTGGTATATATGGGCCCTGGCCATTCTTTCTGTCTTTTCTGTGCTGCTTGATGCCATAGAGAATGTGGACTGTGGAAGGGCTTTTACCCTGTTCAGAAAACCAGAAAATTTCTATTTCTGTATCGTAATTGGGCTACATGTGTTTGTTAAATACAAACAAACAAGCAAACAAAATAGAAATCCCAACTTCAGAAACATCAGGGACCCTGTATTCAGGAATTGGTCTCTTATATTCTCCCTGTGAAGCTAAGTCTGAGAGTCATATACACAGTGAACGAAAAATGAAGTAAAAATAAAATATTGTAAATCTCATAATGTCCAGAGATTTCCCATACTATGTGCTTCTGCTTGGCATTCATTCATACTTGACTTACCTGAAATGAGCCTGCCATTGATGTTCAAAATCAAATTCTATTTCAGATTTTTTCTTACATACTGTCATCATTCTTCTAAGACTCACTGAGGAACCTAGTACTTTTATGAAAAACTATCCCATGATGAGAACTGTGTAACACAGTGTTTTCCTTTCTGGCCTGGCCATTGAGAGCTACCTTTGGGACTTAGTGGTAACATATCCTCAGCATAGGTTTTCTAGTACATAGTAGAAAGAATAAATGCCTCTCTACTATGTGACCTTTTTTGACTTCATATTAATGATCATTTGCATATTTTTCTTTTATTATAACATATCTCAAATAATTCTGAGAGAATTTCTGACTTAGAGATCACTTAATGGCAACGAAGAGACACAAAGAGCAGTGTTTATCAACCTCAGAGCTGTTGACATTTGGGCAGCTGGATTCGGCAGGAGGAGCCAATCAGGTCACGATGCAGATATGAATGATGCCTCTGCCAGACCATTGGGGGGATTCTGGACTGAAGTGTGCCTGTGGAGGAGTCCTGCGCTGGGTGAAAATGGCTAAGCCCTTGTTCCGTCCGTTTGCTTGGTCGTTTGTTGGGTTATCAAAAGAAATGTGATTTTGGTCACCACCACTAATCACTGGCCACACCCTAAGAGGAGTGTGGGCTCAGGTGGCACACTGAGAGGTTGCTGAGGTTGCTGACAGTTGGAGACTATCAGCTAATCACATTCTTTGAAGCTGGGCAGGGAGATCTGCCAAGGTTACTCTGCCCATTGTCTTACATCTCTGTTTTCCTATGAACTCCTTTATAGCGCTCTGTCCATAGACCCTCTTCCCCCTGTTTTCCTATGCCATTGAGCTTAACAGGATGGCTTTAAGGGGCCCTATTTTGTTAGTTGAAATATTAACAGAGTCTGAATAGACTTAATTGGATACTAGTTGGGGTTAGGTGTCCACTCATGGGCCAATCTACTACAGTGTCACAGAGAAGAAACATGGCTGCAGGGCACCACTTTGGTGGGTAGAAGTTCTCAGGGAAGGAATGCCTCGAGCTGGGATGATACCTCCAAAAGTCCCTCCTGCAAATGTGTGATTATGTGCAGAGTTGGAACGTGAAGCCAGGCCCTGTACCTTTAAGTGCAGTACCCTTGCTAAAAACATGGTGTCTTTCACTCTGTCCATCCTTTCCTTGATTTTAACCCATCCTGAACATGGCTGCCAAAAGGAATCTTCTTCCAAACCTAGCTACATGTTGTAGAACCAGGCTCACCATGGCTCCATGGCTCACCATGGCCAATATGATTAATTCTAAAATAATTGAAAACCCTTTAAGACTTGCTCCATTGAGCATTATAGACTTAACACTAATCAGCTACTCTGCTAGAGCATAGACTATAATATCCCTTGAACATGCCAACACATTCCTTAGTGGAAGAGCTGTGTGACAGAACCTAGTTCTGTCCAGCATCAAATTCAGAGTATTTCTACTTTTCATGCTGCCTCTTCACCTTGTTAAGTTCTATATAACTAAAGGTCAAGTTCTACTATATCTACCTAGCTCTTTCTGATAATTCCAGTGATTAATTATGTTCTCTATTTAATCATAACACTCAATTAGTATTTAATGATATCATGCTTTATAATATATTTAAGTGATCATGTGACTGTATTTTCCCACTAGACATAAGCCACTTGAAGTCATGACCATGGATTCAGTGCCCCATTCAAAAAGTGGAAGAGGGACAGCTCCATAGGTTTAAAGTTCAATAGAGGCAGAAACAAAGTTCACTAAAAACCAGAATAAGCCCAGAGCAAGCTGTCAAATTACAAATAGACAGAAAATGAAATATGATAGGAAGTTATGAAACAAGGATAATTAAGACAAGATAGGAATATATTTGTAAGATGGAAGTAAAATTCTAGAAATAAGCAAGAATAAGTATCTTGTTTTTGATGTGTTGACAAGACTCCTGAGTATACTAAACGTACGCAGCAACATGTCTTGATTTTGTAGTGAAGTTTTGTTTCCCTGTATGAAATCTTTGTTAGAATGAATTCAGATTAGCTTTAAAATTATCTCCCGAAAAATATACAGAAATGTATTGAAAAGAGAAGGGATTATTCTCTATTATTTATTTTACAAACAAGCTTTAATTATATCAGAGCCTAGTAATTTCAAGTTGATAATTTAGATGTATCTGGAATGAATTATGGCATATATACAAAGCACATGTGTAACATAAACATGATGATGTACAATTTAACCTATTTAAAAGATATTCTAAATACATTAAAATAATCAATTAGCATATATATTTAGGTATTGTTCTTCATTAATATAGTTCATGTTAATAATTGTAGTTGAAAACACCAAATCATATTTTAAAATCATGTAATTAATATTGTTGGATTTATAGAATAATATTACTGCTGATTAATTTGAATGAATGATAAAATCTTCAATAAATCAAATATGTCCTAAGTCTTGTCATATGCAAAGTGTTGTGGCAAATAAAAAGAAACATAATTTAGCTAGGGAAGGTATTTAATAATAATTAAATTTGAGTAACAAGAAAAAAATTACAGTTGATGCAAACATTGCCAAATGAGATCAGCAGATGGAAAGAGCAATGTAGGTTGAATGGTGTCAAAAGGTTATAAGGAAGCACTTTGAAGTGACTTATAACGATCATAAATGTGGTCAGGTAGAGGGGATGGATCCAGCATGCTAACCAGTCTGGCAGTCTGTGAATAGAATCTTTTAGCATGAATTAAGATTCCTATAGGAGGAGAGTAGGAAGGTAAATTGGAGCTATATTATGGAGAAGTTTGAATGGTAGGCTAATAAATTTGAACAATGATAAGTTATTGAGCGTTACTATAGTCATTTCTCACCAGAAGGTTTATCTACCTTCACTCAAAGTACATTCATTATCAGCCATTTGTAAGAGGCACTGTGCTAAGTATTATAGGAAGTTAAAAAATTAGCAATGATGACTTCTGCCCTCAAGCAGTTGATGGTCTACTACATAGGAGAAAATATGTGTATATAAACAACTATTGAATAAGTCAGAATATGACAGGAGTTACAAGAGAAGTTACAAGAAGTAAGAATATGACAGGAGTTACAAGAGAAGTTACAAGAAAATACAAGAGAAGTATTTTATCTTAATACTTGTAAACCAAGTATTAAGATAAAACAGGGGAAGAGAAATTAATTCCAGCTGGGAGGATTCAGGAGCACTTGAGGAAAGAGCAGGCATTTCAGTTGGTCCTTGAAAGATGGAAGAAATTTTGACAACACCTTTTCTCCATGAGGGGAACATGCTTTTTAAATAGGAAAACCAAGGGCACAGGAGTAGGAAATTACAGACAAATTAAAGGCCTAGAGAGTAGTTTAGCTTGGCTAGAATCCAAAGACCATAAGGAGGAGGAATGAGAGGTAAGGGCAGAAATGCAGAGTGGGGCCTGGATATGGAGGGGCTTTAGTGACAAGCTTAGATGCTTGCACTTTATTCTTTCCTCTTTTATTTCTCAACCACGAATGGTTGGGGAGAGGGTGAGTCTTAAAAAAAGACCTCCCCTGAAGTTCTCATAAGCACCTCCAGGGATTCATGTCCTGGTGACTGATACACACATGATGAATGATAAGAACTGTACTTTGGGGTAATTACTAGGGAAGGAGAACAGTGGTGGGATGAATTAGAAAGGGAAGTTACAGGCAGGAAGAAGTTTTGGGAGCTGTCACAAGGTGACAGGTGGGTCTATGAGGGTTAGAACTACTAAGTTCTTTCTTTTCCTTCCCCATCTTATTGAGATATAATTGACATATAACATTATGTAAGGTTAAGGAGATTTGATACATGTATATGTTGTCGAATGATTACTGCAGTAAGGTTAGTTAACACATCTGTCACCTCACATAGTTACTACTAAGTTCTTAATTGGCCTCTCATCAGTCTACACTTTCTGCATGGACAATGGAAATCCAATGACTGACTAGATGTGGGGATCAAAATTAAGGAGGAATTAAGGATAATTTCATGATTTAAGTCTTTGTTGACTAAAAGATATCTGCCTTAAAATTAAACAAAACATGGAAAAAGCAGAGTAAGAAGAGTTATTTTCGTTGCCTGCAATATAGTGCATTTGGGTCCAAGATTTCAAGCTGGCAGACCAAGCATGTTTATTGACTTGCCCTCCATCTCTAATCCAACTGATGTCACAGTAAAATGGTTAGGCTAGAAATTCATAACAACCAGGAGAAAGGGAGGCAGAAGTTATAAGAAAATGAGAGCTTAACAAATTTCTGGAAGACAGAACACAGAGAAATGTGAGGAGGGACACAGAATAGAGGAAGTAGCTGACTGCTGGGCATATGGGAAATGGAATGGAAGATGACTGGGCTCAAGTTGGCAGATGTGGAATGCAGAAAACCAAAGTGATGGTTTCAAGGTTGGTCAATGCAATATGATAGGTGCATCCTTCCCTACCTCCACGCATAAAACTGCTAGGAAGCCTGAGAGCTGTGGAGCAGCAAGAACTCCTGGTGGATCTTCTCTGCCTGGAAGCGGTCCAAATGCTCCAATAAAAATATCCCTTCCAATATATTTGTTGGTGTGAAAGAGTTTTGCAAGCAGTGTTCTGCTGAATTAAACTGTCTGAAGAAAACCAAGGCTTCTAGAGAACTACTGTCCTCACTCTGACCACCAGTTTCCCTCTTGCCCATTCAACACTTAAAAACCTCACAACCCATGAACACATAATTTATAGTCAGTCTTCCTGCTCAGGGGAAGAGCCATGCCTAAAAACAGTGCAGAGGAAACCTCAATCAGTTATCTAGAATGATAAACACAGATCTTCATTCTTAAACATAAATGGAATCCAAGATTCCAGACAGTAGAGAAAAAATAGTAGTACTGAAAAACATTGAGATAAGAAAATATATTAAAATATGTTACAAATATATAAAAATATATATTGACTCTGGAGGAACTAGAGGTAATTTAGGGAACAGAAGAGAACTTTAAAAAATTCTGTCCCGTTAGTATTGCCATTAAGATTTGAGAAGATATTACATCCATAAAACGAAAGCAGGTTGCCATGAAAAAAGAATAAGCAAAATGAGAAATGACTTTTATAAACTACAAAGGATTGCTGAAAAGTAAAACTCCAGTAACATCAAGCAAAAACAGACAAAAGCACCAAAATATTAAAAAGAAGATATGATAAATCTGGAAGGTCCAAAATCTGATTAGCAGGAGTCCCAGAAATGGAAAGCAGAGAAAAGAGAGAAGAAGAAATGAACAAAATAATGAAAGAAAATTTCCCAGAGCTGAATGTAAGATTAGGAGAATTCATCATGTGCTGTTAAGGATGACTAAAAATACCCCCCACAGATACATTCTTATGAAATTTCAGATCATTTGGGATTCAGATAGGAAGTTTTCAGAAAGAAAAAATTTCCCTTAAAAGGATGAAGAATCAGACTGGTATCAGACATCTCATCAGTCATATGGGGTGTTTGAATAAAATAGAATTATGCTTTCAAAGCTCTGAGGAAGTTATTTTGACACAAAATTTCCATAACCAATCTATGAATCAATTAGGGTAGAAAAAAGACATTTTCAGACATGCAAGGATTCAGAAAATTTGCCTACCATGTATCCTTTTGAAGACATTTCTCAGTGATAGCAAAATGAGAAAGGAAACCCAGAAAGAAAACATAGTGTTTTCAGCCAGATGTGCAGTGTGGGAGAGCCCAGGATGAGAGCTGGGGTGAGGTGGAGGGCCCAGGTCTACAGGAAAATGTCTCTTGGAAAAAGGAGATTTTGTTATATGGTTGAGAGTAAATTTCAGGATATAGTAGAAGCATATATTTCTTCTATTTACAAGAAGAAAACAAGATAATTAAACATCTCCTCCTCTCTGTCCTCCAAACCAGATCAAATACAAAATGTATAAGAAAATCATGGACCAAATGTGGAGCAAACAGAAATTTGACAGGATTTGGTATAACTGAAGCCACACAACAAAATAATTCATTTGACTCTTATGTAGGATTGCTGTCCTTGGGGTCATGCAGCACAGGCACATGGGACTTGAGAAATAAAGGTAAACTAGCATATTTCTTAGTTCTGCAGTAAATAATATTTAGATAGTTACAATGACATAGATAACTGTTTATTGGTTTTTAATTTTTAGAATCTATATGCAGACCATTAAAGACAATTACAGTTACAGTACAGAACATAAATTATAAAATTAAAGGTTTAGATAACAGGACTTAGAAGAGATAAGGAAGAAGGAAAAGTGAAGTAAAGGGAAGGGGACTAATAATATCTTTAACTCCTGATACAGTGGGAAGTTGGTAGATCAGGTCAAAAGTTTACAGAACAAGAATACAGATTTTAAAATATTTAAAATTCCAGATGTGACAGGGAGAGTAATTAATGATGATAATCAACAGCAACAACATACAGGGAGGATGAGGAGGGATGAATTAAGTGAGCTAAATGGTCATCATTCGTAAGCTTATCTTTGATTAAAAAAAAGAAAGAGGTAAACAACAGAGGAAACGAAATCCAAATGGTTAGAAGTGCTTACCACTAGGGGAGAGATGGTGGAGGCCATTGATTTCAGCTAAAAAAATAGTGCAGTTTAGTAAAACTAGACACCTGAAAACCAGAAGAAAGAAAATACCTGAATATTCAATGGTAGATAGGTCTGAAAACTTTCTTATGAAACAAACAAACAGGTATATTTATAAGACCGAAATCTGCCTAATGGGCAAGGACTGAGGAAACAGTCGACAAAAAGTTCTAGTAGGTAAAATCCAGAGGTCACGTTTGAGAATCAGAAAACTGAGTTAGGGTGTGTATTAAAAGTTAAACTTAGAGGGAAAGATGTTTTCAAGTAGTTTGCTGAGTTAGGAAGTACTGAGTTCTGTGGTAGTTTCTTAGGTGTGTGGTAGTTCCCAGCTTAAAGAGTTTAAAAATGTGTTGTTTTTCTGATTATAAAAGTAAATAGATGTTCTTGCAGAAGATTAGAAAATTAAAGTATAAAGGAACCCCAAACGTAATTAGTATGTGGCACCTTACCACTCCCAGTATTTTCACTTCTTTTCTTGAGGTACCAAATGAAATAAACTCCCTCCTCCAACCCCACTACCAGGTCAAAATCACTTACTAGTGAAAGTGGCACGGCAAGAATCACTAGCTAAGAGGGTAAAGTAGCTTAGCTTAGCTTGCTCATGGTATTCGCGAGTTCATGATGTTCCTGGCCGCGGAATACTTCTCTTGCCCTGCCATTGCTGGTTTGGCTGTGGTAGGCAGCTGTCACCGGAGTAACTGACTGACGTAGACTCAGGTGTTACTCTCCCAGGGGTGGTAGAGTGAGCAAACAGGAATTTAGTATGCATAAGAATCATCAGAAGAGCTCAAACAGTACAATTTCCATAGCTTCAGCTGGTCAGGAGTGGAGACTAGAAGGCTGAATTTTTAAACAAGGACTCTAAGTAAACTTGCTACTCCATTGCGGCCCATGGGCCAGCAATGTTGACATCACTTGGGAGCGTATTAGAAATGAAGAATCTTGTATCCACCCCAGACCTACTGAATCAGAATTTACATTTTGATAAGATCTCCAGGTGATTTGAGAAGCACTGGGCTGGGTGATCTTATAATTGTTCTGGGAGCCATTTTGTGTAAAACACCACCTAGCTGCTTTTAATTAAAGCAATCTACTCAGAGCCAGCGGCAGTAGCTTCCCATCACCATCTCCTCTCCGTCCGTCTCTTCCTCTTTGGGGCTTCAGTCTTTTCACTGATATTCAGGAGGATGCTAACCACAACTTTTTCGGGTTTAACCTGAGTCTGAATCAAAGGAAGGAGGCCCTGAAGACTCCTGAGGACTTTCAGGATGATGGGTAAGCTGGGATGAGGGAAGATGGATATTCACAGTGAGAGCAGCTAGCAGGGACCTGAGGGATCCTTTCTAGTGGGGTCTTCCTTTGTTCACTGCTGAGGAATAGAGCAGGTATCAGAGTCAGATATCTATGTTTTGCAAGGTCTGTGGTATTCTGTGGTACTTTTACGCATTGCACACAGCAAGCAAGACAAGTAAATTAGCACTCGTTCTTTTTTTTGTTTTTCAGTTTAAATAATAATTTTATTCCTGTTATGAGTTGAATTGTGTACCTCTCCCCCAAATTCATATTTTTAAAACCTAACTCCCAGTACCTCAGAATGAATTAGCACTTGTTCTTAGGTTTCAGCTCCAAGAGAAAACAAGCTATAAATAATCACAATTCAAATTCACAGCTGAGGGGTTTTAGTAGTTGATCAGAGGCTTGACCTCCAGAACACTGATTATTATGGGAAAGGTTCGTGCAGGCCAGAAAATATTTAAGTGGGACTAACATTTTGAAACTATAAAATAGGAACCCTTTGATGTAGTTATTTTGGGGAGTGAAAATTTAAATTTGTGTTTTCTTTACATATTTTACTTCCTTTGAAAGTTGATTGAAAACAGTCTGGGGTATGTGCGTCAAAGTTATATTTTATTTGTTGCTGGCTTGTCTCTTGCCTCTGGGCAAGAGTATGTGGGGTTCTTCATGCCCAACAATATGAGATTTCTTTCTATGCTTAAACATTCTTCCTCAGAATGGACTGTAGACCTTATTGTAACGTGTGATGATTCAGTTGCTTAGCACACGGTTCATTCTCTGGCTGCTCTGGATATGGGTACACTGTGCTTGTCTTGGGTTTGAGCCAAGTCTGAGCCACGTCTGTCTGCACTGGCTGGCCGGCTGTGCTCTGACTCTGGTCAGCACTGGCTGTTACTCTCCTAGTCATCTTTTTATCTTTCTGGGTAATCTTGGGCTTAATTTTGTTCCTGCCTTTAATACTCCCATGTGGCTTCTTTCTTCATTTCTTTTTTTATAAAAACATCTGTCTGAAACTTATATAGTCATCCTCATGACCCCTTGGTTATTTACAGTAATGTTTCTCTTCTTGTGTGGAACTGGGGTCTACGAAAACTCCTTATATAGAACATGAAAGAAATTAGCTGCGAGTTTGTGTAACTCTTTAGATGGCTGTGAGGATGTTCAGGTCATTTTCTTCTTTGGTCTCTCTGACTGGTACCTGGACAAAGGAGAAGTTACCTTGGGGACAGAGAGTTTGTCCTCCCTCCCCCTGAAAAATATCCGTTGTCTCCGAAGACGATAATACTGTGTAGGCACTTTGATCAAACTGATGCAGATAAAAGTAAGACCTATCATATAAATTAACTGTTAGATTACTTTTATGGAGGAAGTTTATCTTTTTGCCTCTCTGTTTTTGTTAAGTATCACCTCTTGATTTTTGTTAAGTATGTTTTTGTTAAGCATCACCTCTTGATTTTTCATTATTCTTCTTGATACATTTACTGAGGGATTAATTTAAGAGATCTTAATTAGAGTTAACAGGGTTTGTCTTTTGCTTACCTTTTGCTGGTTATAAGATTAGTGGCTAAATGATTAACCTCAGTGCTTGCTTTAAAACATAATTTGAAGTAAAATGGACATGTGGAAATTTTCGATGTGATGAACTTGTACCGTACATTGTGTTGGTCATTAAGCTACTATATACATTTGTCAACACTCATCAAATTGTACACTTAAAAATTGCCAAATTATGTGTTATAAATAGTACCTCAGTAAAACTGATTAGAAAGAAAGAGTGCTAAGTAAAAATGATCCAAATCTTAGACTTTCCTACCCCATATTAGCACTGCTTCCTTGAAACCACCCCAAGTTATCTTCTTCCTTTTATTCCTTAGGTATTGTATTAAGTCTGTTTGGGCTGCTTATAAAAGAATACCATGGACTGGGTGGCTTATAAAACAGAAATTGGAGCCAAGAAATTGGAGTGCTGCTGTAACAAATAGCAAACAAATGGAAGCAGCTTTGGAACTGGACAATGGCTGGAGGCAGGAAGAGTTTAAGGTGTGTGTTAGAAGGAGCCTACATTGTTGTGGGTCAACCTTTACAGGAGATTCTGGTGAGAGTCCAAAAGAAAAGAGGAAAGCTGTAGAGAAAGACTCAATCTTAGAAAATACCGAAGTAATCCTAAACAGAATGTGGGTAGAAACAAGGACAGTAAAGGCCATTCTGATGAGGTTTCCATTGGAAATGAGGAACGTGTTATTAGACAGTAGAGGAAAGGCCATCCTTATAAAGTGGCAAAGAACTTGGCTGAATTGTATTCATGTTCCAGTGTTTTATTGAAAGTAGGACTTGAGAGTGATGACATTGGATATTTAGTTGAAGAAATTTCTAAGCAAAGTGTTGAAGGTGAGCCATGGCCCTTCCTGACAGCTTATAGTAAAATTTGAGAGAAATGACTTAAAGATGGAATTGTTAAGCAAAAAAAGAACTTGAAGACTTGAGAGTTCTCAGCCCATTCATACTGCAAAAAATAAGAACACTGAAGGCGTGGCCAAGTGACTGATTGACTAGATGAGTATGGATCAGCCATCTCAACAGAAGCCAGGAGCTATTCTCCAAAGCAATAGAAGAATGACCCAGAAGGTGATTCAGAGAGAACCAGCGCTGCCAGTCCCATCACAGGCCCCTAGTGCAGGGAGAGGGGGTTGCAGCGGCAGGCAGGGTGGTTTCAGAGGAGGGGCTGCTGGCGCCTGCGGGCCTTCGGTGTGTGATGCCAGCGCCGCCTCATGTCACAGGCTCTACCCCCGCCCTCTGGTTCAGTGCTCCTTGCTCCTGGCCCATCCCAGGCATGGCTGCAGTGGGCCCAGCACAGCTCAGCCACTATGGCCAGCCCTCCAGAAGGCACAAGCAGCAAACTGCGGTGGCATCTGCATGGCTCTGTCTCAGCCGGCATATGCAGAGTACATGGCCGCAGGGGCTTAGCAGCCTCCACCTAAGTTTAAGCGTAGAACTGCCTAGAGCCTTGAACCTGACCCCAGCCCAGGAGAACTGTGGCATCGGGAGGATGGGGGCATCGCCACCAAGCCGTGGGGATGATGTTGCCACTCTAGTGGGCCTGGAAGGCAGAGCATTGAGCCAAAGGGGATTATTCTTGAGCCTTAAGGTTTAATGTTGTCTGCCTTGTTAGGTTCTGGATTTACCTGAGGCTGTTACTCCTTTCTTCTCTCCATTTCTCCCTTGTGGAATCGGAATGTCTCTCCTATGCCTGTCCCACCATAGTTTGGTTTCACACGTTCACAGGTGGGGAGGAATTTGCCTCAGGATGAATCATGCCTCAAGTCTCACCCAAATATAATTTAGATGATATTTATTTATTTGTGTAGTTATTTATTTATTTATATTTGGCTGTGCTGGGTCTTGCGGCACGTGGGATCTTCGTTGCCGTGTGTGAGATCTTTAGTTGCGGCATGTGGGATCTAGTTCCCTGACCAGGGATTGAACCCGGGCCTCCTGCATTGGGAGTGTGGAGTCTTAGCCACTGGACCATTGGGAAAGTCCCTAGATGATATTTAGATGAGACTTAGGACTTAGACTTTAAAGTTGATATTGCAACAAGTTAAAACTTTTGGGGCTATTGGGATGGAATGGATATATTCTGCATGCTAGAAAGATAAGGATTTAGGGGGGTCAAGGGAGGAATGCAATAGATTGAATGTGTCCTCCCCCAGATTCATATGTTGAAACCTACTCCCCAACATGATGGAATTTGGAGGTGGAGCCTTTAGGAGGTGATTAGGTCATAAGGGTCAAACCCTCATGAATGGGGTTAGTGCTCTTATAAAAGGGGCCCCAGAGATATATGTATATGTATAGCATATTCACTTTGTTATAAAGCAGAAACTAACACACCATTGTAAAGCAATTATACTCCAATAAAGATGTTAAAAAAAAGAAGAAAAAAAAAGAGACCCCAGAGAGCTTCCTTGCTCCTTCTACCAGTGAGGACTCAGCCGACGTTCTATAAACCAGGAAATGGGCTCTCACCAGACACTGAATCTCCAAGTGCCTTGATTTTGGACTTCCCAGAACTGTGAGAAATAAATGTTTGTTGTTTAAGCCACCCATTCTATGGTATTCTTGTTATAGCAGTCTGAATGGACTAAGATATGTGTTACATTCTCGGTTTCACCACTCAGTGCTGGTCATAGGAAATGGGTTCTCAAGGTCCTGTCATTTTCACCAGATTTGTGCTGATTTTTCTTAGAGAGATTAGGTAAATCTAGTATGAAGCAGATCCTTGTTAACTACCACTCTTGCTGCTTATAAGGAATAGTCAGAGGAGCAACCCACTCATCACTGATCAGATATTTGCGTGTGTTCACTCATTGAATAATTATTAAATGCTTATTGTGTTCCAGCTAAACAGTAATACGTGTGCTTAATTGCATTTCTCTGGCCCTTGTTCATGAATCCATAGCCTAGGCTGGCTTTCCAGAATCAAGCCAGTCTCCTGATTTTGCACTGCTTCGTTGTCTTTCTGGAGTTAAAAAAAAAAAAAAAAAAAAAAAAAGATCAAAATCCTAATCCCCTCCCTGCTTCAAAAAAATGCTTGTGTGTTATTTCATTTTTATCTCTTTCTATGTATTATGTCTGCCAAATAAGACTGTAAGGTCCATGAGGGCACACACCGGGTATCCTTCATGCCAAGCAGAAAACTTGCCATGTGCTGAGTAGGTTTTAAATTTATGTTCTTCTAGCAGCTGATTGCTTCTGTTATAGCATTTACCACACCTGACTAAAATTATCAACTTGTGCGGGTGACCTTGTGAAATTATAAACTCCTAAATGGCTTATGGTTTTTTTTTTTATTTTATTGTATTCTCAGTGCACAGCCTAGAACTTGGTAAGACATTCAAAAACCTTATTGAAAAAGCAGGTTTATTAACATGAGGGGTGCTGAAAGACACAGCTAACCAAAATATTTACCCCTTTGTTCTGAAAAGTTACTTGAAATTGCTACCTCAGATTTCACACTTTCATTCTGAAATTGTATTGTGACCTATTGGGGACCACACGTTATCTGCGTGGAATAATAACCCTATGAAGATAACAGACACGTTTAGTTTGGCTAGTGTTTCTCAAATGCTTTTTGGTGGTGATCCATTAAAAAAAAATATTTACCCTGGGCTTCCCTGGTGGCGCAGTGGTTGAGAGTCCACCTGCCGATGCAGGGGACATGGGTTTGTGCCCCGGTCCGGGAAGATCCCACATGCCGCGGAGTGGCTGGGCCCGTGAGCCATGGCCGCTGAGCCTGCGCGTCCGGAGCCTGTGCTCCGCAACGGGAGAGGCCACAACAGTGAGAGGCCCGCCTACCGTCAAAACAAACAAACAAAAAACAACAACAACAAAAATATTTACCCTGAAAACAGGAAATAAAATATAGGTACACATGTACAGATACATATATACAGAATATGTATATACAGAGACCATAGTTACACCTACCTTTAGCCTTAATTACTACTGTGATGTACTCTGATATTTTTTTCCTTCTCTTATGTTCTATTTATAGTTTTGAAAATACAGGCTGTAGGATCTACTTTATTGATTTCATGCTCACTAATGCAGTTTGAAAACACTGGTTTGGTTTATTGCTTAAACCATTGCCATTATCACACATCTATCTGTGCTAGGTGTTGAAAAGAAAAAAAAGATTTCTGAAATATAGGTCTGAACATTGAGTGTTGCCAGGGGAGAGATGTTAGGCAAAGAAAATATCCTGGGGCCCTGGATTGGATGAAAGGAGGGCATTCAAAGAAAGGGAGATGTGAGAAGAGGCTACTAAAGATAATTTCTCCTATATCCCATTGCGTTTTAAGTCCAACATACACCTGTCTTTCCAGCTGGATTGCGAACACTTCTAGGACAGGAACTATACGTTATTCATCTTCATAACTTCATTGCCTAATAAGGGACCTGGGCTCAAGGAATATTTACTAGGTCGAGGGTAAGATAAAGAGCTAATATTTATCAAGCACTTACGATGTGCCACACAAACATGTGAGTAGATGCTGTTGTCTCCCTGCTCAAATCCTCTTACCTGCTAATGAGGACTGCTTGTTAATGCTCACAGCTACCCTCTTCTTCACAGAATTACCAGTTGGCCCTTCCCTCCCTCCCTTTCCCAAGCCTCTAGCCAATGACCAGTGACCGACTAACTCCAGAATATGAAAGCCCACCCCCTGCCTCAAGATGAGACCAACTCTGTAGTATAGTTCCTGCTCCAGAGCTTCCCATGGATCAGGCTAAAGGTAGTCTCCAGCTGAGACCACATCCTTGCTCAGCTTTCTTACTCTGCTCTGTTCTACTTCTCTTACTCTCTCAAAAAATCACATTCATGAGAAGCCCAACCTGATACTCTGCTTCTAGGGAACCATCCTAAGAACCTGGTTCCAAGCAATTTATAGTATTGTCTATTTATTTTGTCCTCAGAGCAAGTCTTGGAGATAGCTATTTACTGATGAGGAAACAGGCACCAAGCAGTGAAGTCACACAGTGGTGCCCTGAGATACACACAGAGACAGTCTGATCTGTGCCAAGGCTCTGCCCCATCACACATACTACATCCAGGCTTGGGACTGTGTCTGGCTGACAGGACCAGTGGGCACACCCCTATTGGATGGGCACTTCAGGAGGGGTGGCTGGTTCCCCAGTTCTGCACATTGACTTATTTTATTAGCACTATTCCAGTTACAGATAACATTATTTAAATTTTTGAAAAGTACAACATAGAAATATTTATTAGTTTATTCCAAATTTTGCAGGTAGAGGAAATCTCAACTTCCATCCTATCAATTCAGCAACAGAGAATTCATTTTAAAGGTAAAACTAATATGAGAGGTGATATTTGTATACTCTCAGTTTTTCACTGAACTTGACTAATCCACAGACATCTGATTGAAAACTTGCTAGTGCTGGTGGTTGGAATCCAGTTTGCAGTAAGTCACTTGTTCATTGCCAAGGTTAACAGTTTCTAAGCTACAGAGAGATGAGGAAAGTCTTTGTAGTCAGTAAATTACCATTTGCCCCTTTTTGAAAAACATGATTCTAGGTTTCTGTTTCATTTATTAGCTCTGTGGTTGCTGCTGCCTGTTCTTCTATAACTAGATTATCATTCGCTGCAGCCAACACCACATATACTTATCACAGTATAGGAGTTTTTAGGGTTTTCTTTTTAATATTGACATTTTGAGTATCGAGCACTTGGTTATTTACTGCCCAAAGTTAATAAAAGATGCAAAATACCATAGCAGTTCAGCACATTTTTGGTATCAGAACATGCTTCAATTTTCTAACTGTGTGACACAGGGTATGTTATTTAATATATCTGAGCTCCATTTGTTTTTTTTTTTTTGAATTTTATTTTATTCTTTTATACAGCAGGTTCTTATTAGTCATCCATTTTATACACATCAGTGTATACATGTCAATCCTAATCTCCCAATTCATCACACCCCCACCTCCTGCCACCCTCCCCCCTTGGTGTCCATACGTTTGTTCTCTACATCTGTGTTTCTATTTCTGCCCTGCAAACCAGTTCATCTGTACCATTTTTCTAGGTTCCACATATATGCGTTAATATACGATGTTTGTTTTTCCCTTTCTGACTTACTTCACTCTGTATGACAGTCTCTAGATCCATCCACGTCTCTACAAATGACCCAATTTCGTTCCTTTTTATGGCTGAGTAATATTCCATTGTATATGTGCACCGCATCTTCTTTATCCATTCGTCTGTCGATGGGCATTTAGGATGCTTCCATGATCTGGCTACTGTAAATAGAGCTGCAGTGAACATTGGGGTGCATGTGTCTTTTTGAATTATGGTTTTCTCTGGGTATATGCCCAGTAATGGGACTGCTGGGACATATGGTAATTCTATTTTTAGTTTTTTAAGGACCCTCCATACTGTTCTCCATAGTGACTATATCAATTTACATTCCCACCAACAGTGCAAGAGGGTTCCTTTTTCTCCACATCCTCTCCAGCATTTGTTGTTTATAGATTTTCTGATGATGCCCCTTCTAATTGGTGTGAGGTGATACCTCATGTAGTTTTTACACGCAGGCTCAGTGGCCATGGCTCACGGGCCCAGCCGCTCCGCGGCATGTGGGATCTTCCTGGACTGGGACACGAACCCGCGTCCCCTGCATCGGCAGGCGGACTCTCAACCACTGCGCCACCAGGGAAGCCCACCTCATGTAGTTTTGATTTGCATTTCTCTAATAATTAGTGATGTTGAGAAGGTTTTCAGGTGCTTCTTGACCATCTGTATGTCTTCTTTGGAGAAATGTCTATTTAGGTCTTCTGCCCATTTTTGGATTGGGTTGTTTGTTTTTTTAATATTGAGCTGCATGAGCTGTTTATATATTTTGGAGATTAAACCTTTGTCCGTTGATTCATTTGCAAATATTTTCTCCCATTCAGAGGGTTTTCTTTTTGTCTTTTTTATGGTTTCCTTTGCTGTGCAAAAGCTTTTAAGTTTCATTAGGTCCCATTTGTTTATTTTTGTTTTTATTTCCATTACTCTAGGAGGTGGATCCAAAAAGATCTTGCTGTGATTTATATCAAAGAGTGTTCTTCCTATGTTTCCCTCTAAGAGTTTTATAGTGTCCAGTCTTACATTTAGGTCTCTAATCCATTTTGAGTTTTTTTTGTGTATTTTTGTGTATGGTGTTAGGCAGTGTTCTAATTTCATTCTTTTACATGTAGCTATCCAGTTTTCCCAGCACCATTTATTGAAGAGACTGTCCTTTCTCCATTGTATATCCTTGCCTCCTTTATCATAGATTAGTTGACATAGGTGCGTGGGTTTATTTTTGGGCTTTCTATCTTGTTCCATTGATCTATATTTCCATTTTTGTGCCAGTACTGTATTGTCTTGATTACTGTAGCTTTGTAGTGTAGTCTGAATTCAGGGAGTCTGATTTCTCCAGCTCCGTTTTTTTACCTCAAGACTGCTTTGGCTATTCAGGGTCTTTTGTGTCTCCATACAAATTTTAAGATTTTTTGTTCTAGTTCCGTAAAAAATGCCATTGGTCATTTGATAGGGATTGCATTGAATCTGTAGATTGCTTTGGGTAGTATAGTCATTTTCACAATATTGATTCTTCCAATCCAAGAACATGGTATATCTTTCCATCTGTTTTTATCATCTTTAATTTCTTTCATCCATGTCTTATAGTTTTCTGCCTACAGGTCTTTTGTCTCCCTAGGTAGGTTTATTCCTAGGTATTTTATTCTTTTTGTTGCAGTGGTAAATGGGAGTGTTTCCTTAATTTCTCTTTCAGATTTTTCATCATTAGTGTATAGGAATGCAAGAGATTTCTCTGCATTAATTTTGTATCCTGCAACTTTACCAAATTCATTGATTAGCTCTAGTAGTTTTCTGGTGGCATCTTTAGGATTCTCTATGTATAGTATCATGTCATCTGCAAACAGTGACAGCTTTACTTCTTCTTTTCTAATTTGTATTCCTTTTATTTCTTTTTCTTCTCTGATTGCCGTGGCTAGGACTTCCACAACTATATTGAGTAATAGTGGTGAGAGTGGACATCCTTGTCTTGTTCCTGATCTTAGAGGAAATGTTTTCAGTTTTTTACTATTAAGAATGATGTTTGCTGTGGGTTTGTTGTATATGGCCTTTATTATGTTGAGGTAGGTTCCCTCTATGCCCACTTTCTGGATAGTTTTTATCCTAAATGGATGTTGAATTTTGTCAAAAGCTTTTTCTGCATCTGTTGAGATGATCATGGGTTTTTTTCTTCAGTTTGTTAATATGGTGTATCACATTGACTGATTTGTGTATACTGAAGAATCCTTGCATCCCTGGGCTAAATCCCACTTGATCATGGTGTATGATCCTTTTAATTTGTTGTTGGATTCTGTTTGCTAATATTTTGTTGAGGATTTTTGCATCTATATTCATCAGTGATATTGCTCTGTAATTTTCTTTTTTTGTAGTATCTTTGTCTGGTTTTGGTATCAGGGTGATGGTGGCCTCGTAGAATAAGTTTCGGAGTGTTTCTTCCTCTGCAATACTTTGGAAGAGTTTGAGAAGGGTGGGTGTCAGCTCTTCTCTAAGTGTTTGATAGAATTCACCTGTGAAGCCACCTGGTCCTGGACTTTGTTTGTTGGAAGATTTTTAATCACAGTTTCAATTTCATTACTTGTGATTGGTTTGTTCATATTTTCTATGTCTTCCTGGTTCAGTCTTGGAAGGTTATACCTTTCTGAGAATTTGTCCGTTTCTTCCAGGTTGTCCATTTTATTGACATAGAGTTGCTTGTAGTAGTCTCTTAGGATGCTTTTATTTCTGTGGTGTCTGTTGTAACTTCTCCTTTTTCATTTCTAATTTTATTGATTTGAGCCCTCTCCCTCTTTTTGTTAATGAGTCTGGATAATGGTTTATCGATTTTCTTTATCTTCTCAAAGAACAAGCTTTTAGTTTTATTGGTCTTTGTTATTGTTTTCTTTGTTTCTATTTCATTTATTTCTGCTCTGATCTTTATGATTTCTTTCCTTCTGCTAACTTTGGGTTTTGTTTGTTCTTTTTTCTCTACTTCCTTTAGGTGTAAGATTAGATTGTTTTTTTTTTTTTTTTTTTTTTTTTTTTTTTTTTTTTTTTTTTTTTTTGCGGTACGCGGGCCTCTCACTGTTGTGGCCTCTCCCTGTTGTGGAGCACAGGCTCCGGACACACAGGCTCAGCGGCCATGGCTCACAGGCCCAGCCACTCCGTGGCATGTGGGATCCTCCCGGACCGGGGCACGAACCCGTGTCCTCTGCATTGGCAGGCGGACTCTCAACCACTGCGCCACCAGGGAAGCCCAGATTAGATTGTTTATTCGAAATATTTTCTTGTTTCTTTAGGTAGGCTTGTATAGCTATAAACTTCCCTCTTAGAACTGCTTTTGCTGCATCCCATAGGTTTTTGATCATCGTGTTTTCATTGTCATTTGTCTCTAGGTATTTTTTGATTTCCTCTTTGATTTCTTCAGTGGTGTCTTGGTTATTTAGTAACGTATTGTTTTCCCTCCATGTTTTTGTGTTTTTTACCTTTTTTTCCGTGTAATTGATTTCTGATATCATAGCATCATGGTCAGAAAAGATGCTTGGTATGATGTCAGTTTTCTTAAATTTACTGAGGCTTGATTTGTGACCCAAGATGTGATCTATCCTAGAGAATGTTCCATGTACACTTGAGAAGAAAGTGTAATCTGCTGTTTTTGAATGGAATTTCCTATAAATATCAATTAAATCTATCTGATCTGTTGTGTCATTTAAAGCTTGTATTTCCTTATTAATTTTCTGTTTGGGTGATCTCTCCATTGGTGTAAGTGAGGTGTTAAAGTCCCCCACTATTATTGTGTTACTGTTGATTTCCTCTTTTATAGCTGTTAGCAGTTGCCTTTTGTATAGAGGTGCTCCTATGTTGGGTGCATATATATTTATAATTGTTGAATCTTCTTCTTGGATTGATCCCTTGATCATTATGTAGTGTCCTTCCTTGTCTCTTGTAACATTCTTTATTTTCAAGTCTATTTTATCTGATATGAGTACTGCTGCTCCAGCTTTCTTTTGATTTCCATTTGCATGGAATATCTTTTTCTATCCCCACACTTTCAATCTGTTGTGTCCCTAGGTCTGAGGTGGGTCTCTTGTAGACAGCATATAGATGGGTCTTGTTTTTGTATCCATTCAGCGAGCCTCTGTCTTTTGGTTGGAGCATTTAATCCATTCACGTTTAAGGTAATTATTGATATGTATGTTCCTTTTACCATTTTCTTAATTGTTTTGGATTTGTTTTTGTAGGTTCTTTTCTTCTCTTGTGTTTCCCACTTCGAGAAGTTCCTTTAGCATTTGTTGTAGAGCTGGTTTGGTGGTGCTGAATTCTCTTAGCTTTTTCTTGTCTGTACATCTTTTGATTTCTCCATCAAATCTGAATAAGATCCTTGCCGGGTAGAGTAATCTTGGTTGTAGGTTCTTCCCTTTCATCACCTTAAGTATATCATGCCACTCCCTTCTGGCTTGTAGAATTTCTGCTGAGAAATCAGCTGTTAACCTTATGGGAGTTCCCTTGTATGTTATTTGTTGTTTTTCCCTTGCTGCTTTCAATAATTTTTCTTTGTCTTTAATATTTGCCAATTTGATTACTATGTGTCTCAGCATGTTTTTCCTTGGGTTTATCCTGTATGGGAATCTCTGCACTTCCTAGGCTTGTGTGGCTACTTCCTTTCCCATGTTAGGGAAGTTTTCAACTATAATCTCTTCAAATATTTTCTCGGGTCGTTTCTCTCTCTCTTCCCCTTCTGGGTCCCCTAAAATGCAAATGTTGTATTTAATATTGTCGCAGAGGTCTATGAGGCTGTCTTCATTCCTTTCATTCTGTTTTCTTTATTCTGTTCCACCACAGTGAATTCCACCATTCTGTCTTCCAGGTCACTTATCCATTCTTCTGCCTCAGTTATTCTGCTATTGATTCCTTCTAGTGTAGTTTTCATTTCAGTTATTGTATTGTTCATCTCTGTTTGTTTGTTTTTTAATTCTTCTAGGTCTTTGTTAAACATTTCTTGCTTCTTCTTGATCTTTGCTTCCATTCTTTTTCCGAGCCTGGATCACCTTCACTATCATTATTCTGAATTCTTTTTCTGGAAGTTTGCCTATATCCACTTCATTTAGTTGTTTTTCTGGGGTTTTATCTCGTTCCTTCATCTCATACATAGCCCTCTGCCTTTTCATCTTGTCTTTCTTTCTGTGAATATGGTTTTTGTTCCACAGGCTGCAGGATTGTAGTTCTTCTTGCTTCTGCTGAGCTCCATTTGTTAATCTTTAAAAGTAAGAATACTTTCTACCTTATAGGATTGTGGTACTAGTTCAATAGGATGCTTAACATGGTACCTAATACTACAAAAGTGCTCATTAAAGCCAGTTCCTGTTGTCATTATTATTATTATTACTATTACTACCTGTTGTTGTATTTTAGCCACCATCATTCATTCTTTTTCTTTCAGTAACACTGCCCCAATTTCCTTTTGGTGAATGGCCTCTCTGCTATTCTGGGCAATCTTGTTCAGATTGTAATTTAAGGATATTTGACCTTCCTTAGTTGAGGGGTCATATGTGTCCTAAAATAGGCTATTAGACTCTTCTGGGACTTTGGTGCCTTAGAGGGAAGATGCAAGAATGGAGGCTAAACTAACAAAATAACTAGAGCAGATTCATCCTCATGGCAGCTTTGTTGATATGGGAAAACTCAGGAGTAGCTCTGGTCCCTTCCCTTCCTGAGCCTGCTTCTTCAGGCCTTTGGTTCTCTGAGCCATACTACATCTTGAAATGAATTCTCTTTTGCTCGAATTACTCAGAGTTGGATTGTTTTTCTTGCAACCAAAGAATGTAAGAGGATATTAATTATATAAATATGATTAAGGCCAATTTTTCAAGGCAGGAGAACTGCTGTGAGTCTGAAATACATTATTTCTTGGACCTACTATTATACTGTTCTCCTTACTATAGGCATCCATGAGCTGCAAATATTTTGAAGACTTCCCTGTGGTAAGATCCTTACTCTTGTTCACTGTTATACTCCTAGTAGAGGACCCAGTGCTCAGTATTTGCTGAATGAAAAGAGGAATATTCTCAGCCTGGCTTCTCAGTTAACATCATTCTTGGGATTAGAATGGTGTTCTAATTCTTTTATGGGAAGTAGACCTTTTATATACAGCTTCTTCTGAGTATAGAGTTAAGCATTATGCTAGTACTCAAATGTAGTACTCAGCTAATCCTTACAGTGATTTCAAGAGGTGGGTGTTTTTCATTTCCATTTTCCATTAGTAAACTGTCTCTCAGATAATTTAAGCAAATCACCTGAGGTTACACACTTAGTAAGAGAAACAGTCAGGAGTTGAACCCAGCTCTACCTGATTTCCAAAGTTTAATTATTTCTCGGCATACTGTGGAAACCTCTAAAATATTTCCTTTATATCATTTCCTTTTGTTTCCTATTCTTTTCATTCAGAATTGTCTGGCATCCTCTTTTTGTGCATTTCCTTAGGGTAAATACAAAGAATGGTGTTATGACTATCAAGTAATGAAACTGACATGTAACCAAGTATGTTAAAACTTGCATGTTCACATGAGTGTTGTCCCTTTCGAAGTGCTCATTGTGGGAAGTTGTGCTTTCTATTATTAACATATTGTCTGCAAGCCTGTGTCTCATTCTTTTGAGTGCCCTTAATGCAACAATTCTTTGTTCTTTGAGAATACATTTGATCTTTAAAACAGCCAAAGGCATTTGAAGGGCAATCTAGTGAAGAAGATGGGCAATCATGTTGTGAAGGACCATTTTTAGTGAAAAATGACATATGAGTGTTAAGTGTTGAGACTTGTCCATTGTGGCATTTGAATTGTTCTGAAGGTTGCTCTCCAGGAGGGATCCCTAAACTCTTTTCTTTCATCCATCAAATATTAGGACCTGTGCCAAGCACTGGATATTTGGTGATAAACAAGACAGACATGAGTCTGGTCCTCATGGAGCTCTTAGTCTAGCAGTGAACAGATATAACAGCAAACAATGGGTTTTCATTACTTTGGGGACACATGCACCAGGAAAAGCCCAGGACAGGATGAGCGCCCCATCTCTGAGGAGTCAGGAAGGCTTCCCTGAGTAATTGCTAGGTGGTAGGTGAAGAGAGCACAAGGATAAGGTAGGGTTTCTCAACCTCCACAGTACTGACATTTGCACAGGATTCTTTGTCGTGGGGCTGTCCTGTGCACTATGGGCTGTTTAGTAGCATCCCTGGTCTCTACCAACTAGATGCCAATAGCAGCCCCCTCCAGCTGTGGCAATCATCATAGTCTCCACACATTGTTAAATGTCCCCTGAAGGGCAAAATTACCCCAGGTGAGAACCACTGGCGGAGGTTAGAAAGGAGTGTTCTGTGCAGAGGCAGCAGTATGTACAAGTCCCCAAAATGGGAAGGAGGAAGGGAAGCATATTGAGGAACTGAAAGAGTGCTAGAAAATTATTGGTGAGACAGTTGTACAGTTAGAATAGTTTGTAGTCTCCATAACAAAGTCAGGCATCCCTGTCCTATTTGAAAGATAGTTTCATCTCCTGCTAGTTGCTAGAGCAGTGCTGTTGGCATCCTGCCTTTGATGTGACCCATTGCTATTTGTTACTGGAAAACACTTTGACATTCTCAGGTAAATGGCATCATTCCTTTCAGTGGGAAAATCATCCACCATAGCTTTCTTATTCCTAAGGGGACTGATTTTAAGCCTCTATCAGTTCATTTTTGTTGCTGTATGAGCCCCAGAGTGTGTGAATGTCCCAGTTTGAAGCCTGTCATCCTCACGAGACTGGAAGGTAGGAACAGCTGCATCTGTTTTGCTCACATAGCATCTTCACTGCCCAACAGGCATGTAATAGACTCCCTGTAACATTTATTGAATTATGATGGTACAGTTTTCCCTTGTGTCTGTGGAAATTGGGTCTAGGACCCTCCACGGATACCAAAATCCGAAGATGCTCAAGTTTCTTACATAAAATGGTGTAGTACAGTTAGCCCTTCCAACCCACAGATAGGAGGCCCAACTGTACTTGATCATGGGAAGGGGAGGAACCCAAGGGAAGAAGACTAAAAAGAGTAAGTAGGGAAGTGAGAGGAATTAGATTTTTTTTTTTTTTTTTTACTGGACATAGGATGGAATCTTGGGCACTTTTTATGTACCCCCTTAAAGGTTTGGTTGACTTCAGCTTATATGTGGCTTAGACAGAGGTTAGATGTGATAAGAATTTGCTTATAGTTTACGAAGATTAAAAAATACATTTTAAATTGTTTATTTGTACTGAATAGGTGCTCTACTATATTGGGAGAACTCATAGTTCATAGTCTGACATTTCAAATCAGTGTATTTGTACCTAGTTGGCTTTGCAGGAGAAACAATGAAGAAGGGCTGGGTAAAATAAGGAAACTTTCTTTCCTTTAGTCAGCCTGAATTGTTCAGGAACCTGACCTCCTTAAGATGGAAGTTGTCCCCCTGGCATGAGGTGGGGCTGGAAGTGTGGGGCTTGCAGCTCCCTCCTCCTGTGCCTAACTCACATTTATTTTCTTACCCAGTTTACTTTTCTTTATGTTTCACTGCCTTTCCCCCCTTCACTGAAAAACATGTCTGAGATAACAGAGAATCTTGGGTGGAATTATATTTAGGGCCAGGCCAGTACTAAAAAACAAGTTACCTTAAACAGTAGCAAATTAGCATTTTGTGGACAGCAAAGGTTTACTTAGGAAGTTATGCCATGTAGTCAAACGCTTTCCCACAGGTATGAATGTAGGTTGGCTTGAGGAGAATATTTCTCTAAACCCCAAAGCACAGTCACTGATGGTTAGTGAGTCATTCTCAGATTCATGTACAAGACCTTCTAGGTTGGGTAAAATAGGGCAGGGTTTCAATTTTCTTCAGCAGCCGCTTGTTGAGCAAGACCTGTGTTTCTATTGGCTCTGCCCCATATATATGAATTGCTATTGATTATGCATTGAGGTCGTATGAGGAGTGGAGAAATTGTTTTTGACAAACATTACTGTTTGGAAATACTTGACCTAAGTAGGTTCAGGTGTTTTCTGAGAGTTCACAGTTGTAATGAAGATGGAACTTGAGTTGTGTATCAAACAGAGAAAAAGAAGTAGAGAGATACAACTCATTGAATTTATATATGTTGATATTTTCTGTCCCTGATGTGATTACATTCTTTAATTCCCCCAGTTAATATTTTAAACCATTTGTAGGGAGGAAACTGGGTTTAACTAGTGTTTCCCAGCATAGATTGTAGCATAAGTACCTTACAGACACTTGGTAAATTCTGACTGAGGGCAAGTGTGTACTCCTTGGTACTTGGTATTTTCCATGAGAAGCAAACCCAGTGTTGAAGCATCGTTCCTCTAGATTGGGATGGTTTCCCGAAAGCTTTCAGTACGATGACACAGATTACCTGCAAGACTAATTGCTCTACCACCAACCTTGTTTCATAGGCAACTCATGCCCAAGGGTAAAATAACACGCACACTGAGGCAAATTTTCCAACATGTGCCCCTAAACCTTCCCCCTGAATGGAGAAAGTGACCTTTTGGTGAACAGATATTCTTTCACCTTCACTGTTTTAGAAGTTGTTAACACTGGGCCAGCTACATGATTGATGCGCGAGCTTTCCTCTTTTCTGTGGAGTAAGTTCTACTCTTTCCCCCTCAGAGCTGTGAGCTTTTTATATTGTTTTCCTTTGATAAGGTGGCTGGGCTACCCATAAATTTGAATGTATTTTTTAATGACCTGGTGGCGCTGAAAGAGTGTTATTCTGCTTTTGTAGTCTTCTGGTTTTTCTTCTGCAGCTCACACTACCGGTTAAACCTTTTGTGAATGTGCCCTTCTATTAGTAATCTGTTTGAAATTAAAAAAAAAAAAAATTTAAGATGGGTTTCTTACTTATGGTTTAGTTTGTCTCAGGCAAATGAGAATATCTTTTTTAAGTCTGTTAAAGAGGGCAAATCTTTTGAAGTCACTCTTTCCAACAAACTTCAGAGTTTTCCAAGTGGAGGAAGTATTAAAAGGATAGAAAACCCAGTGCCTGTACCAACTTTCTTTAATAATTTTAAATTTGGAGGTATGAGGGTGGATACTTCCTCAAAGCTCATTATTGCACACTCTGACAAAGGGGGAGATTGAGGCAGTGTAGATGTGTGATTAAGAATACGTATTCTGGGGTGAAGTGTTTGACCTTGGGCAAATTACTTATGCTGTCTCTGCCTCAGCTTCCTTGCCTGTAAAATGGGAATAGTGGTAAAAATAGTACCTACCTCATAAGGCTGTTGTGAAGAGTTAGTGGATTTAATATATACAAAGTGCTTAGGTCAGAATGCCTGGTGCATTGTAAGTGCTTCCTGAATGTGAGCCCTTATAGGGTCTCCAACAATTCTGCAATCCCAATAGCTCTGAACTCAAACAATAGTTATTTTCTATTTTAAAAATAATTTATTTTGTGGCAAAACTGAACATGAAACAATATGAGACTATTTTTGTCTTTATTCCATTTAATGTGAATATTTATAAGTTTCGCTGTGGAAAATGTTAATGTGTTTGATGTGGAGTGCTGTCCAATATACTAGATGAGTTACATATGTAAGGTGAATGCACCATATTAGATTTCCAAAGTCAGAAAAATTCTGAATTCTGAAATACATCTGACACAAAGAACTGGACATATGCAGAGATAGGACAATATATTGGCAAAAATACTCCCTGTTTGATCACCCATCCTACTTCTTGGTTACATCCCTTGGTATTTTCTTATAGGAATTAAAGAAAATAGAAATTTCTCAGGCTATTCACTCATTTACTAAATAGTTATTGAACCCCTACTATGTGCTAAACACCCCTACTTTCAGGGAGTTGATTGGCCAATGGTAGCTTTACTTCACTGAGGGCCTACTATGTGCAAGGCTTAATCTAGATCCATGATTAACATCTCTGATCCTGTAGAATAATCAGTTCTACAAAAGAAGAAACAGAGGTTCAGAATTCCTAGGTAACCTGCTCACAGTTGGTGAATGCCTGAGCTGAGACTTAACTCTGGTCTGAGTGGCTCCATAGCCCCTGTTCTTTCCACTTCACCGTGTTACATTTGACTGGGAGAACTTGGAACTAATGGCTCTTAAAGAGGGTCTTGTAGATTTTTATCTCTGTGACATGTCATGTTCTGTAAGGCCTTGCAAACAGGAAAGGCCCAGCCCAAGGGTGGGCTCACTAGTGTTCTTACTGCTTGACCTCCCTGGAAGGGTTGTGTCATGACCTGCAGGAGGCGTGTGAGCAGCCAGAGGGCTAGTCAGCCAAGTCACAAATGAAAAGTGTGCAGTGGGGTATACATGAAATATTGGAAAACTGCAAAGTCAGTTTTGTTTAACAACTCTTTCTAACATTTTTATGGAAGTAAAATATGTATACCTTGAAAATCACAGATCTTAAGTTTCCAATTCAATGAATTTTGATAAGAATTATACATGCATATCAAAACCCCAGAAAGTGTCTTGCCCTCTACCAGTCAAACGTTACCCTGTAGGCACCACAGTTCTGATTTTTCCCTCCAGAGTTTGGTTTTGCTTGTTCTTGAGCTTCATATAAATGGAATCAAACAGGATGCACTGTGCTGTGTCTGGCTTTTTTTGAATAATACACTGTTTCTGAGATATATCTAAATTGTGGTGTTATCAGTAGTTCATTCTTTGTTATTCTGTGTAGTATTGTATTGCCTAAATATCCTGCAATTTATTTTTACATTCTCCTGTTGGATATTTGGGTCGTTTCCAGTTCGGAGCTATTGAATAAAGCTGCTGTAAACATTGTACAAGTCATTTACGGACAAAATTTTTCATCGTTCCGGGGTAAATAACTAGGATTAGAATTGCTGGGTCACAAGACAGGTGAATGTTTAATTTAATAAGAAATTGCTAAACAGTTCCAAAGCGGTTGCGCACATTTTATACCATTAACGGTCTGAGAGTACTAGTTGTTCCTCATCCTGGCCAATCAGGTACAGTCAGTCTTTTTAATTTTAGCTATTCTAGTAGATGTGAAATGGTAAATCATTGTGATTTTAATTTGTACTTATTTGATGAGTAATGATGTTAATTAAGTATATTATTACGTGCTTATTGGCCATTTGTATATTTTCTATTGTGAACTGACTTTGCAAGGCTTTGTTCATTTTTTTATTGGATTCTTTCTCTCTTTATTATTGATTTGATTTTAGGAGTTCTTCATATACTGGGATACAGATCTTTCTCAAATGCATGTAGCAAACTTTTTTTTCCCCATTGTGTGGAAAACTACAAAGCTTTTTTTTTTTTACATCTTTATTGGAGTATAATTGCTTTACAATGGTGTGTTAGTTTCTGCTTTATAACAAAGTGAATCAGTTATACATATACATATGTTCCCATATCTCTTCCCTCTTGCGTCTCCCTCCCTCCCACCCTCCCTATCCCACCCCTCTAGGTGGTCACAAAGCACCGAGTTGATCTCCCTGTGCTATGCGGCTGCTTCCCACTAGCTATCTATTTTATGGTTGGTAGTGTATATATGTCCATGCCACTCTCTCACTTTGTCAAAGCTTACCCTTCCCCGTCGCCATATCCTCAAGTCCATTCTGTAGTAGGTCTGTGTCTTTATTCCTGTCTTACCCCTAGGTTCTTCATGACATTTTTTTTCCTTAGATTCCATATATATGTGTTAGCATATGGTATTTGTCTTTCTCTTTCTAACTTTCTTCACTCTGTATGACAGACTCTAGATTCATCCACCTCACTACAAATAACTCAATTTCATTTCTTTTTATGGCTGAGTAATATTCCATTGTATATATGTGCCACATCTTCTTTATCCATTCATCCAATGATGGACACTTAGGTTGTTTCCATCTCCTGGCTACTGTAAATAGAGCTGCAATGAACATTTTGGTACATGACTCTTTTTTTTTTTTTTACATCTTTATTGGAGTATAATTGCTTTACAATGGGGTGCTAGTTTCTTCTTTATTACAAAGTGAATCAGTTATACATATACATATGTTCCCATCGCTATTCTCTCTTGCATCTCCCTCCCTCCCACCCTCCCCATCCCACCCCTCTAGGTGGTCACAAAGCACCGAGCTGATCTCCCTGTGCTATGCGGGTGCTTCCCACTAGCTATCTATTTTACGTTTGGTAGTGTATATATGTCCATGCCACTCTCTCGCTTTGTCACAGCTTACCCTTCCCCGTCGCCATATCCTCAAGTCCATTCTCTAGTAGGTCTGTGTCTTTATTTCTCACTTACCCCTAGATTCGTCATGACATTTTTTTTCTTAAATTCCATATATATGTGTTAGCATACGGTATTTGTCTTTCTCTTTCTGACTTACTTCACTCTGTATGACAGACTCTGTGTCCATCCACCTCATTACAAATAGCTCAATTTCGTTTCTTTATATGGCTGAGTAATATTCCATTGTATATATGTGCCACATCTTCTTTATCCATTCATCCAATGATGGACACTTAGGTTGTTTCCATCTCCTGGCTACTGTGAATAGAGCTGCATTGAACATTATGGTACATGACTCTTTTTGAATTATGGTTTTCTCAGGGTATATGCCCAGTAGTGGGATTGCTGGGTCTTATGGTAGTTGTATTTGTAGTTTTTTAAGGAACCTCCATACTGCTCTCCATAGAGGCTGTACCAATTCACACTCCCACCAGCTGTGCAAGAGTGTTCCCTTATATCCACACCCTCTCCAGCATTTATTGTTTCTAGATTTTTTGATGATGGCCATTCTGACCGGTGTGAGATGATATCTCATTGTAGTTTTGATTTGCATTTCTCTAATGATTAATGATGTTGAGCATTCTTTCATGTGTTTGTTGGCAGTCTGTATATCTCCTTTGGAGAAGTGTCTATTTAGGTCTTCTGCCCATTTTTGGATTAGGTTGTTTGTTTTTTTGTTATTGAGACGCATGAGCTGCTTATAAATTTTGGAGATTAATCCTTTGTCAGTTGCTTCATTTGCAAATATTTTCTCCCATTCTGAGGGTTGCCTTTTGGTCTTGTTCATTGTTTCCTTTGCTGTGCAAAACCTCTGAAGTTTCATTAGGTCCCATTTGTTTATTTTTGTTCTTATTTCCATTTCTCTAGGAGGTGGGTCAAAAAGGATCTTGCTGTGATTTATGTCATAGAGAGTTCTGCCTATGTTTTCCTCTAAGAGTTTGATAGTTTCTGGCCTTACATTTAGGTCTTTAATCCATTTTGAGCTTATTTTTGTGTATTGTGTTAGGGAGTGTTCTAATGCCATACTTTTACATGTACCTGTCCAGTTTTCCCAGCACCACTTATTGAAGAGGCTGTCCTTTCTCCACTGTACATTCCTGCCTCCCTTATCACAGATAAGGTGACCATATGTGCATGGGTTTATTTCTGGGCTTTCTATCCTGTTCCATTGATCTGTTTTTGTGCCAGTACCATACTGTCTTAATTACTGTAGCTTTGTAGTATAGTCTGAAGTCAGGGAGCCTGATTCCGCCAACACCGTTATTCGTTCTCAAGATTGCTTTGGCTATTCAGGGTCTTTTGTGTTTCCATACAAATTGTGAAATTTTTTGTTCTAGTTCTGTGAAAAATGCCAGTGGTAGTTTGATAGGGATTGCATTGAATCTGTAGATTGTTTTGGGTAGTAGAGTCATTTTCACAATGTTGATTCTTCCAATCCAAGAACATGGTATATCTCTCCATCTATTTGTATCATCTTTAATTTCCTTCATCAGTGTCTTATAATTTTCTGCATACAGGACTTTTGTCTCCTTAGGTAGGTTTATTCCTAGATATTTTATTCTTTTTGTTGCAATGGTAAATGGAAGTGTTTTCTTGATTTCACTTTCAGGTTTTTCATCCTTAGTGTATAAGAATGCCAGAGATTTCTGTGCATTAATTTTGTATCCTGATACTTTACCAAATTCATTGATTAGCTCTAATAGTTCTCTGGTAGCATATTTAGGATTCTCTATGTAGGGTATCATGTCATCTGCAAACAGTGACAGCTTTACTTCTTCTTTTCTGATTTGGATTCCTTTTATTTCCTTTTCTTCTCTGACTGCTGTGGGTAAAACTTCCAAAACTATGTTGAATAAGAGTGGGCAACCTTGTCTTGTTCCTGATTTTTCTTAGTGGAAATGCTTTCAGTTTTTCACCATTGAGGACGATGTTGGCTGTGGGTTTGTCATATATGGCCTTTATTATGTTCAGGAACGTTCCCTCTATGCCTAGTTTCTGGAGGTGTTTTATCATAAATGGGTGTTGAATTTTGTCAAAAGCTTTCTCTGCATCTATTGAGATGACCATATGCTTTTTCTCCTTCAATGTGTTAATATGGTGTATCACATTGATTTGCGTAAGTTGAAGAATCCTTGCATTCCTGAAATAAACCCCACTTGATCATGGTGTATGATCCTCTTAATGTGCTGTTGGATTCTGTTTGCTAGTATTTTGTTGAGGATTTTTGCATCTATGTTCATCAGTGATATTGGCCTGTAGTCTTCTTTCTTTGTGACATCCTTGTCTAGTTTTGGTATCAGGGTGATGGTGGCCTCGTAGAATGAATTTGGGAGTGTTCCTCCCTCTGCTATATTTTGGAAGAGTTTGAGAAGGATAGATGTTAGTTCTTCTCTAGATGTTTGATAGAATTTGCCTGTGAAGCCATCTGGTCCTGGGCTTTTGTTTGTTGGAAGATTTTTAATCACAGTTTCAATTTCAGTGCTTGGGATTGGTCTGTTCATATTTTCTATTTCTTCCTGATTCAGTCTTGGCAGGTTGTGCTTTTCTAAGAATTTGTCCATTTCTTCCAGGCTGTCCATTTTATTGGCATAGAGTTGCTTGTAGTAATCTCTCATGATCTTTTGTGTTTCTGCAGTGTCAGTTGTTACTTCTCCTTTTTCATTTCTAATTCTATTGATTTCAGTCTTCTCCCTTTTTCTCTTGATGAGTCAGGCTATCAATTTTGTTTCTCTTCTCAAGGAACCAGCTTTTAATTTTATTGATCTTTGCTATCGTTTCTTTCATTTCTTTTTCATTTATTTCTGATCTGATCTTTATGATTTCTTTCCTTCTGCTAACTTTGGGGGTTCTTTTGTTCTTCTTTTGTTCTTCTAATTGCTTCAGGTGCAAGGTTAGGTTGTTTATTCGAGATGTTTCCTATTTCTTAATGTAGGATTGTATTGCTATAAACTTCCCTCTTAGAACTGCTTTTGCTGCATCCCATAGGTTTTGGTTCGTCGTGTCTCCATTGTCATTTGTTTCTAGGTATTTTTTGATTTCTTCTTTGATTTCTTCAGTGATCACTTTGTTATTAAGTAGTGTATTGTTTATCCTCCATGTGTTTGTATTTTTTACAGATGTTTTCCTGTAATTGATATCTAGTCTCATAGCGTTGTGGTCGGAAAAGATACTTGATGCAATTTCAATTTTCCTAAATATACCAAGGCTTGATTTGTGACCCAAGATATGATCTATCCTGGAGAATGTTCCATGAGCACTTGAGAAAAATGTGTGTTCTGTTGTTTTTGGATGGAATGTCCTATAAATATCAATTAAGTCCATCTTGTTTAATGTATCATTTAAAGCTTGTGTTTCCTTATTTATTTTCATTTTGGATGATCTGTCCATGGGTGAAAGTGGGGTGTTAAAGTCCCCTACTATGAATGTGCTACTGTCAATTTCCTCTTTTATGGCTGTTAGTATTTGCCTTATGTATTGAGGTGCTCCTATGTTGGGTGCATAAATATTTACAATTGTTATATCTTCTTCTTGGATCGATCCCTTGATCATTATGTAGTGTCCTTCTTTGTCTCTTCTGATAGTCTTTATTTTAAAGTCTATTTTGTCTGATATGAGAATTGCTACTCCAGCTTTCTTTTGGTTTCCATTTGCATGGAATATCATTTTCCATCCCCTCACTTTCAGTCTGTATTTGTGTCTAAGTCAGAAGTGGGTCTCTTGTAGGCAGCATATATATGGGTCTTGTTTTTGTATCCATTCAGCCAGTCTGTGTCTTTTGGTGGGAGCATTTAGTCCATTTACATTTAAGGTAATTATCGATATGCATGTCCCTATTACCATTTTCTTAATTGTTTTGGGTTTGTTATTGTAGGTCTTTTCCTTCTCTTGTGTTTCTTGCCTAGAGAAGTTCCTTTAGCATTTGCTGTAAAGCTGGTTTGGTGGTGCTGAACTCTCTCAGCTTTTGCTTGTCTGTAAAGATTTTAATTTCTCCATCAAGTCTGAATGAGATCCTTGCTGGGTAGAGTAATCTTGGTTGTAGGTTTTTCTCCTTCATCACTTTAAATATGTCCTGCCAGTCCCTTCTGGCTTGCAGAGTTTCTGCTGAAAGATCAGCTGTTAACCTTATGGGCATTCCCTTGTGTGTTATTTGTTGTTTTTCCCTTTCTGCTTTTAATATGCTTTCTTTGTATTTAATTTTTGACAGTTTGATTAATATGTGTCTTGGCATGTTTCTCCTTGGATTTATCCTGTCTGGGACTCTCTGTGCTTCCTGGACTTGATTAACTATTTCCTTTCCCATATTAGGGAAGTTTTCAATTATAATCTCTTCAAATATTTTCTCAGTCCCTTTCTTTTTCCTTCTTCTTCTGGAACCTCTATAAGTTGAATGTTGGTGCATTTAATGTTGTCCCAGTTGTCTCTGAGCCTATCCTCAATTCTTTTCATTCTTTTTTCTTTCTTCTGCTCTGCAGTAGTTATTTCCACTATTTTATCTTCCAGGTAACTTATCCGTTTTTCTGCCTCAGTTATTCTGGTATTGATCCCTTGTAGAGTATTTTTAGTTTCATTTATTGTGTTGTTCATTATTGCTTGTTTCATCTTTAGTTTTTCTAGGTCCTTGTTAAATGTTTCTTGCATTTTCTCTATTCTATTTCCAAGATTTTGGAAATAGAATCTTTACTATCATTATTCTGAATTCTTTACTATCATTATTCTGAATTCTTTTTTAGGTAGACTGCCTATTTCCTCTTCATTTGTTAGGTCTGGGGGGTTTTTATCTTGCTCCTTCATTTGCTGTGTGTATTTCTGTCTTCTCATTTTGCTTATCTTACTGTGTTTGCGGTCTCCTTTTTGCAGGCTGCAGGTTTGTAGTTCCCATTGTTTTTGGTGTCTGTCCCCATGGCTAAAGTTAGTTCAGTGGGTTGTGTAGGCCTCCTGGTGGAGGGGACTAGTGCCTGTGTTCTGGTAGATGAGACTAGATCTTGTCTTTCTGGTGGGCACGTCCACGTCTGGTGGTGTATTTTGGGGTGTCTGTGGACTTATTATGATTTTAGGCAGCCTCTCTGCTAATGGGTGGGGTTGTGCTCCTGTCTTGCTAGTTGTTTGGCATAGGGTGTCCAGCACTGTAGCTTGCTGGTCATTGAGTGAAGCTGGGTGTTGGTGTTGAGATGGAGATCTCCGGGAGATTTTCGCCATTTGATATTTCATGGAGCTGGGAGGTCTCTTGTTGACCAGTGTCCTGAAGTTGTCTCTTCCACCCTAGAGGCACAGCACTGACTCCTGGATGCAGCAGCACCAGGAGCCTTTGATACATACGGCTCAGAATAAAAGGGAGAAAAAGTAGAAAGAAAGAAAGAAAGGGGGTAAAAGAAAATAAAATAAAGTAAGATAAAATAAAGTTATTAAAATAAAAAACAATTATTAAGAAAAAAAATTTTTTTAAGTAAAAAAACAAAAAAACCCGGAAGAATAGAACCGTAGGACAAATGGTGAAAGCAAAGCTATACAGACAAAATCTCACACAGAAGCATACACATACACACTCACGAAAAGGGGGGAAAAATCATAAATTTTGCTCTCAAAGTCCACCTCCTCAATTTGGGATGATTCGTTGTCTATTCATGTATTCCACAGACGCAGGGTACATCAAGTTGATTGTGGAGATTTAATCCGCTGCTCCTGAGGCTGCTAGGAGAGATTTCCCTTTCTCTTCTTTGTTCTCACAGCTCCCAGGGTTCAGTTTTGGATTTGGCCCCGTCTCTGCGTGTAGGTCGCCGGAGGGCGTCTGTTCTTCGCTCAGACAGGACGGGGTTAAAGAAGCAGCTGCTTCGGGGGCTCTGGCTCACTCAGGCCGTGGGGAGGGAGGGGTCCGGATGCGGGGTGAGCCTGTGGCGGCAGAGGCCTGCGTGATGTGGCGTGACGTTGCACGAGCCTGAGGCGCGCCGTGTGTTCTCCTGGGGAAGTTGTCCGTGGATCCTGGGACCGTGGCAGTGGCGGGCTGCACAGGCTCCCTGGAAGGGAGGTGTGGAGAGTGACCTGTGCTCGCACACAGGCTTCTTAGTGGCGGCAGCAGTAGCTTTAGCATCTCATGCCCGTCTCTGGGGTCCGCGCTGTTAGCCGCGGCTCGCGCCCGTCTCTGGAGCTCGTTTAAGCAGTGCTCTTAATCCCCTCTCCTTGCGCACCAAGAAACAAAGTGGGAGGAAAAAGTCTCTTGCCTCTTCGGCAGGTCCAGACTTTTCCCAGACTTCCTCCCGGCTATCCGGTGCACTAATCCCTTCAGGCTGTGTTCATGCTGCCATTTCCCTCCCTGCGCTCGACCGAAGCCCGAACCTCAGCTCCCAGCTGCGCCCGCCCCGGCGGGTGAGCAGACAAGCCTCTCGGGCTGGTGAATTCCGATCCTCTGTGGGGGAATCTCTCTGCTTTGCCCTCTGAACCCCTGTTGCTGCGCTCTCCACCGCGGCTCTGAAGCTTTCCGCCCTCCGCCACCCACAGTCTCCGCCCGTGAAGGGGCTTCCTAGTGTGTGGAAACCTTTCCTCCTTCACAGCTCCCTCCCACTGGTGCAGGTCCCGTCCCTTATCCTTTTGTCTCTGTTTATTCTTTTTTCTTTTGCCCTACCCAGGTACGTGGGGACTTTCTTGCCTTTTGGGAGGTCTGAGGTCTTCTGCCAGCATTCAGTGGGTGTTCTGTAGGAGTTGTTCCACATGTAGATGTATTTCTGATGTATCTGTGGGGAGGAAGGTGATCTCTGCGTCTTACTCTTCCGCCATCTTCCCCTGGCCTCCCAAAGTCATTTTTTTAAAAGTAAAATTTCCTCAGTGAGATGGCTTTAAGGTTTTAGTTTCTTCCTCATTCTGATTACAGTATTTGATAGAATGTTTTCCTTTTTCAAGCAGGTTTCTTTGCAATTGGCAAGAGGAGAGATATTGCAGGAAGAGTTCTCATTACTTGTGTCCTCCCAATTTTTCCCCTTATCACTCCTCTGATGTTATAAAGGGAACATGTGGTTCGTCCTGTAAAAATTTATTTTACCCTGTTTAGGATCACATTTATTTAATTAGAGGAAATAAAAATGGGCAAATTAAAACAACAAATCTAAAAACTGGTTTTTCCCCCCAAAAGGAACATTTAGAAAGATATGGTAATTGTTTAAAAGTTTTCTTTTTAGTTATAAAAGTAAACACACTTCATGCAGAGTAAGTTGGCAAATATTTTTAAAGAGAGGAAAACTGAGTACTGAAAGTTAAAATGACCAGTTCATTTAAAAAGTAAATAAAACAATCCATAGATTTCTAAATTTCACAATTAATTCCTATTTTGCTTTTGTTAAACAAACCATGGTGTATTTCTTTCTAAAGAGAAATGTATTAACAATTTGGGAGATAACACTAGAATTGGCTCTTGACCACATAATCAAGTGACATCCTTGAAAAGGCTGAGAGATGGAACTGGGCTCATTAATTTCCAACATCAAATCTACTGCATATATCTTCCTGTTTGAACTCTCATGTAATTGAAGAGAAACAGTGATCTAAGGCCACATTAGGGGAAGGAAGTATGAATTTCAGCCAAATTTTATGCCCTTGAGTATGTACTAGCTGTAGCTATGAAGCATTTTTCCCATTTGGACAGTAGTAAAGTTGGGTGACTGTTCAGAGCTTCTTCTTACCCTTTGGGCTTTATCCTTTCAAGGACAGGACACATCCAAGGGTGGGTTTCTAACCAGGTTGCTTTCCTAGCTCTTTTGGTGTGTTCCTATCCATTTGAGGAATCAAGTTTCCTCTTGATTCCTGGGTCATTGTTTCTGTTATGGGCTGAGTTGTGTCCCCTCAAAATTCATATGTTGAAATCCTAACTCCCCAGTACCCCAGAGTATGACTGTATTTGGAAATAGGGTCTTTAAAGAGGTAATTAAGTCAAAATAAGGTCACTAGGGTGGGGTCTAATGCAATATGATTCATGTCCTTAAAAGAAGAGGAAATTTGAACACAGACATAAACAGAGGGAAGACCACATGAAGACACAGGGAGAAGATGGTCACGTACAAGCCAAAGGGAGAGGCCTTAGAAGAGACCAACCCTGTCAACACCCTGATCTTGAACTTCTCACCTCCAGACTGTGAGAAAATACATTTCCATTTAAGGCATCCAGTCTATGGTACTTTGTTATGGAATCCCTAGCAAACGAATACAGCCTCTAATGGATCATCACTCGACCACTGTGAATATTAAGTTCTACTAGGTCAGGGCAGACACCGAACTAAATGGCAGCCCATGTATTACTCAAAGGCTCGGAACATTTACATCAATCATTTCTCTTTTTTATTCTTTTAGTACTTTTTAAAAATCAAATAGTCGTAGTTTATAGTTTCAAAATATTACATAAGTTTAGCATACTATATATCTCTTGAATTCTATGTGATTTTCTACAAAATATGCATTCATGTAAAATGTATCAAACAAATATGTTTTTGGACTTTCAGAGCAAGGGAAAAAAAATCTTACTTTAGATGTTTGATCATAAAACTTTTTTATTCTTGGGGGAAGTTACTGAACATTTCTGTACAACGATTTCCCCTCTAAAACGGGGGACAATAATAGTACTTACCTCTTGGAATTTTTGAGGATCAAATAAGATTTTTACTTAGAATAGCACTGGCACATGATGTTTGTTAGAAAAAAAATGCTTTGGAATCTTACTGATTTTTAAAAGATTTAGCAGCTCAGGAATGAATTTGCACAAACATACATACATATGCAAATATTTTTTCTCTTAATATGGTCATATCGATTTTTTTTTTTTTTTGTCCATACCACATGGATTGCAAGATTTTAGTTCCCCGACCAGGGATCGAACCTGAGCCCGTGGCAGTGAAAACGCAGAGTCTTAACCACTGGACCACCAGGGAATTCCCTCTTGTATTGATTTTATACCAGAATGGAAGGAAAAACTTTGAAGATGCGGGTACCTACTCTGAGAAGTGGTGTTATCTTTCCTGTTCTTTTTTAGTACTTCTGAGTTGCTTCCCTTCAGGAGAGAGCATCTGACCCTTCATAAAGACCCACAGGCCTTTCGACTGCTCTCCTTCTGGACTCCATCACTGCAGGATGAGACCAGGACCACTTCTGAGGACTGACTTTTGGAACCTCTGACTCTCCCTCCTGCCCTTTGTTTCCTGAAGTCTCCAGTTTATTAATGCGGAATTGGGAGAGGTCATCTTCCTGAAGGTCAGTGAAAACTTTTTTTTTGGATAGGTAAGAAGTAGATTTATTAATATAGGATGCTTGTGAAGGATACAAGGGGGCAGGCAAGAGGGCTCTGCCCTGGGGTGAGAGAGGATGGTCATGTCCCAGGTCTCCGGCGAGTTCCTGGGGCGGGCCTCCAAGTGAGGGCCCTTGGCTTTGCGCGGGAAAGAATTTAAGAGCGAGCCATAGTAAAGTGAAAGCAGGTTTATTGAGAGAGATACACACTCCACAGGCAGAATGCAGTCCATCTTAGAAGGTGAGATCCCCTAAGGTCAGTAAAAACTTGGTGCTCCCAGGTCCTCAAACATACATGGAAGCTTCCTCTGCTCAGAAATTTATCCCTCCTTCAGGAAATTCATTAGGGTTGGTAAGCATTAAGGGAAACATTCCTGTTAGCTATGACACCTTAGAGTTTATTACTTCAATCAGATAATCACATTCCTCCTCCTGATGCGAAGCTGAAGCTGGAGGTGAACTGGTGTTTGAATGCTGGTGATGAGGCAAGAAGGTGGGCCTGAGCGGCAGGAGGGTGCTGGAGAGTGCAAGAGGTTGTGGGAAGGATACAGACAGCACTGGGAGGGGGGCACTTAGAGCCGGCAGCAGGATAAACCAGTGCTGTTTGCAATATTGTTCAGGGCCCTTGGAGCCTGCTGTTGCCTAAAGAGGACAGAGTTTCTCCACTCACCTCCTCGCGCCCTCGTTTCTCCCCCCACCACCCCATTATTTACTCCTGGGTGAAGGGCAGCCCAAGGCGCAGCACTGCTGTAGATGGAAGTTACCCTCTCAGGCCTCATATTTTATTACCTACCTCTCCCATTTCTCCCTCAGATTCCCTTCCTGCTATGCCCAGGCCTAATCTCAGTCCAGAACCTACTGTTTATTCCTAGCTGGCCCAGGTCAGGGCTCCCACTTGGGGCCCACATTCAGACTTGTGTTCCCTCCTCTGAAGATACTCAGCACATTCTCACCCCTTTGCCTACACAGTGTCACTTCCTTAGGAGGCCTTGTCTGAGCCCCTGAATGAGGTTAGGCTTCTCTAAGACATATTCCCGGTAGCATAAACCTGTCCTCACAGCATCTGCCTCAGTTGGCAATGGCACATTTATCTGTATGATTGGTGATTAACATGTATATCTTATGTTAGATTAGAAACCCCATGAGGGAAGACACATTTGCCTTTTTTACCACTGTGTCCCAGGCCAAGTACAATGTCTGGCATGGAATAAACTCTTGATAAGTGCTTGTTCTAATGAGTAAATGAGGACCCCTTGGAGCATGCTTGTGATGCCTCTGCTTGACATCCAAGGAATGAAGCCATCCTCATCTTCTAAGGAGGCTAGTATGTGAACATGAACTGAGTAGTTTGGAGAGTAGACCAGGCATTTTCAACACCTCCTAAAGCTCTGGCCCACTTGACTTCTGTGCCCATGGATCTTGGGAACATTAGCTATGGATGGGTGCAGCATGGGTGGTGGGGTGCAGTGGGGCTGCTTTTTCATAAGAACTGCTTGCTGGTGGTTATGGAGATTTATGGGTTTATAACTCCCTTCCAGAAGAACAGAAATTCATTAAAGGTCCTTACCTCTGTAATTTCAACTCTTGCTTTCTCCTATGAGGGAGGACTATAATTACCTAAAACCTTATTTGGGCTGATTTTGCAATTGTTGACAAATGGTAAAAATTTGCATTTTCTCTGGATTTTGCGCAGTGCTGGTGTATTCATTACTTTATATGGTTATAACTCAAAGGCTTTAATAGAACGACTTATTTCTCATTTCTGTGGTTCGTAAAAATAGAAAAATGAAGTCTCACTTTTGTAGTCTGTTGTGGAATTTTGATTATTTGTTTGAAAAGAAGCTGTTTTTTTCCATAATCATGAAACAACTGCCAAACCTTGCTCCAGTGTAACCTATACCTGAGTTATAATGATGAGAGCTGCTTACATCTCTGTTACCTACAACACGTATGTCTACGAGTGTTAAAAAGTACCAGTGTGAAACCGAGTTTTAGAAACACTTGGAGTTATTCGAGGTGTCCTTTTTATTTTCTGAGACTGGAAGCTGGACTGTTCAGTGCTGAGTGAGAGTTTCTAGTGCTTTGTGCTCCATGGTGAGGGTGTGGGCAGTGGAGATCGATGTAAAGGTGTGAACTGAATGATTCATAGTCTGCTTATTTAATGTTCGTGGTGCAAAAATACAATTACCTGAGACCAGAGACCATGCCTTCTGGTTGAAATGGATTTCATTCCAGTGAAGATTTGAGCTTCGTAGTTGATCTTAATATTTCATAATTGTGAGAGACCCTCTGGGTCAATGGGAATGAACTGGGAGAGGGACTAGAGGACCGGTTCCAACTCTCCTACTTTCTATCCATGTGACATTGGCCAAGACATTTAACCCCTGACATCTCACTTCCATCTGTGAAATAGAAATTGTAATAGCTGTCCTAACCTGCCTCGTGGGGCTTGTGGTGATGACCAAATAAGACAAGGTAGGTCGATTGCAAAAAGGATTGTGTAAATGAAAGATATTATTTCACTACATCACATTATTTGTTATTTTTGCATGTGTAATCCTATTTCCTCAACCTATTCTAAGGTGTAAAAAAAAATTAGCCATACTTATTAGTCATAGTTCAGTTAGAGAGGCAGAAGCACTAGAAGATATAATATTGATATTTGTGGTTATAGCCACTTAACTTTACACAATTATGGGAGCTGGTTAAGCAGTAGTCTTGGTGTCTGATGCTGGAGCCCAAAGTCCACAGGATAGGCAGTTTAGAAGGGAAGGTGGATGTAAAGTGAAGGAGAGCAAGGACAAACTGGAAGCCATAAGCACATACTGGAACTCATGTCAGCTCTTGTCATCTGTGGCTATTATGTGTATGCCGTGAGGGAGAAGCTGTTGTCCCTTGTCATGGAGTTAAATACATAGCTGGCCTAGAAACTGGGAAAGCTGAAAGAAGATCTAGGGGAATCTAGGGAAGCTGCAGGATCAGCTGCTGCCCTGAGCCACTGTGTTGAGTCAGCAGATCAATGATAATGTGCCTGAGCTGCTAAAACAGCTGCCTCTACCTTTCTAAGGTGAAAAACAATATGGCTGCTGCTTCACTTCCACACTCTGCATCTTGTACAAATATGTCTCCATAGTACATCCTGATGTGCAACGTATAGGCAGGGCTGGCAATATCATTTGCGGGGCTAGTGTGAAATGAAAATGTGGAGCCTCTTGTTCTGAATACAAGAGAACTGCTTTTACCTTTCTTCTGCTATCTCATGGGACGCTCATGGGGTGAATGCACACCTCACAGGTGCCTTGGGCCCTGTACCATGACTCAGCATCCAGGGACCACATCGCCAACGCTCCCTACCACATGCCCAGGACCCCACCAGGGGTGGAGGGTGGCAGCAGCCAATATGAGGGGGAAGGAGAATCCTAGGGAGGTGGTAGGAGGTAGGATGTCGTGTGACCCAAGGCTCCAAGCCTCCAGGACAGGCTCCAGCAACCCACTGGGCTTCACTTTTAAAACACAAATTCAAAGATAAAATTGGTAAGAAATTTAACAGAGAGCATTGAACTCCAGTGTGGGGACACTTTTGAGAACAGATCCCTGTGCAGTTGCACTTTTTTGCAAATCCATCAAGCCTGCCCTGCATACAGGGAAGGGAATTCTGGGAAGTGTAGTTTAGCCTAGCCAAGTTGACACATTACAAAGCCACCACACCATGCACACTGCACTTTTTTCAAGGGCAATATCATTATGTATTGAAGCAAATAAAATGAAGGGCTATGCACATAGCCTTGTTATTTTTCTGACAGTCTGGTAGACATAGGCACAATCCTTACTGTGGCATTGTCACCAGTGTTTCTCAACTGCTGCTTCCCCTTGGACCAAGACTTTTAACATTGTTGAAGACATACTATTACTCACCTGTGCCAGTCCTTTATAATTGAGAACTCTAAATATTATAGTTGGGTTCCACTGGCTGATGGGGATATTTGTATAATTGAATTTTCCACCTCAATAATGCAGTCTTTGAGATTTCTCAGATGAGATGTTACAAGATGCATGCTGACCATCTTCTTGGGAAAAGTAGCCCTCTATGGGCCTCTACCTCCTTACCTGTCTAGTGCAAGGCCCTGAGTACTCTCTTCCTGAGCCATTGCTCACAGCTGTGCTTGCAGAGAACAACCTTAAGAGATGAGGTAATGTCACATTCTGGGACAAAGAGCAGGATTGCTATAAAAGTACTGGATTCCCCAGGTTTAGTGTTTATATTCATTTTCTAGGGCTGCCATAACAAAGGACCACAGACTGGGTGGCTTAAACAGCAGAAATATTTTCTCATAGTCCTAGAGTCTAGAAGTTTAAGATCAAGGTATTGGCAGGGTTGGTCTCTTCTGAAGTCTCTCTTCTTGACTTGTAGATGGCCACCTTCTCTATATATCTTCACATGGTCTTCCCTCTGCACCTATCTGTGTTCAAATTTCCTCTTTTTATAAGCACAACAGTCATATTGGTTTGGGGCCAGCCCAAATGACCTCATTTTAACTTAATTATCTCTTTAAACACCTTATCTCTAAATACAGCCACACTGAAATGCTGGGGGATTAGGATTTCAACATATTCACTAGGCGGGAGACAAAATTCAGCAGTGTTCCTTTCTATAACACCACCCAAGCCCTCCACATCATCACTGCAGGACTTTGGGTCAAGAACACAATGAACACAAATCATGCTCCTTGCTGTGATATGAGTAATAAAGCCTTTTGTCTCTGACCCAGGGATCTTTTGTCTTCTGCCAGCATCCACGAAACAGTAACAGGCTAAACTGTGAGACTGTAAGTAGGGTAAAATAAGTTCCAGACGTGATATACCTTGCATGTGGTATTGAAAACAAACATCCTCAAAATTTCTCATGATGGATCCACAAGTAACAATGACAGTGATTTTTTTTACATCTTTATTTGCGTATAATTGCTTTACAATGGTGTGTAAGTTTCTGCTTTATAACAAAGTGAATCAATTATACATATACATATGTTCCCATATCTCTTCCCTCTTGCGTCTCCCTCCCTCCCACCCTCCCTATCCCATCCCTCTAGGTGGTCACAAAGCACCGAGCTGATCTCCCTGTGCTATGCGGCTGCTTCCCACTAGCTAGCTATTTTACGTTTGGTAGTGTATATATGTCCATGCTACTATCTCGCTTTGTCACAGCTTACCCTTCTCCCTCCCCATATCCTCAAGTCCATTCTCTAGTAGGTCTGTGTCTTTATTCCTGTCTTACCCCTAGGTTCTTCATGACATTTTTTTTCTTAAATTCCATATATATGTGTTAGCATACGGTATTTGTCTTTCTCTTTCTGACTTACTTCACTCTGTATGACAGACTCTAGGTCCATCCACCTCACTACAAATAGCTCAATTTCGTTTCTTTTTCTGGCTGAGTAATATTCCATTGTATATATGTGCCACATCTTCTTTATCCATTCATCCAATGATGGACACTTAGGTTGTTTCCATCTCCTGGCTACTGTGAATAGAGCTGCAATGAACATTATGGTACGTGACTCTTTTTGAATTATGGTTTTCTCAGGGTATATGCCCAGTAGTGGGATTGCTGGATCTTATGGTAGTTGTATTTGTAGTTTTTTAAGGAACCTCCATACTGCTCTCCATAGAGGCTGTACCAATTCACACTCCCACCAGCTGTGCAAGAGTGTTCCCTTATATCCACACCCTCTCCAGCATTTATTGTTTCTAGATTTTTTGATGATGGCCATTCCGACCGGTGTGAGATGATATCTCATTGTAGTTTTGATTTGCATTTCTCTAATGATTAATGATGTTGAGCATTCTTTCATGTGTTTGTTGGCAGTCTGTATATCTTCTTTAGAGAAATGTCTATTTACATCTTCTGCCCATTTTTGGATTGGGTTATTTGTTTTTTTGTTATTGAGCTGCATGAGCTGCTTATAAATTTTGGAGATTAATCCTTTGTCAGTTGCTTCATTTGCAAATATTTTCTCCCATTCTGAGGGTTTTCTTTTGGTCTTGTTTATGGTTTCCTTTGCTTTGCAAAACCTTTGAAGTTTCATTAGGTCCCATTTGTCTATTTTTGTTTTTATTTCCATTTCTCTAGGAGATGGGTCAAAAAGGATCTTGCTGTGATTTATGTCATAGAGTGTCCTGCCTATGTTTTCTTCTAAGAGTTTGATAGTTTCTGGTCTTACATTTGGGTCTTTAATCCATTTTGAGCTTATTTTTGTGTATTGTGTTAGGGAGTGTTCTAATCCTATACTTTTACATGTACCTGTCCAGTTTTCCCAGCACCACTTATTGAAGAGGCTGTCCTTTCTCCACTGTACATTCCTGCCTCTTTTATCAAAGATAAGGTGACCATATGTGCATGGGTTTATCTCTGGGCTTTCTATCCTGTTCCATTGATCTGTTTTTGTGCCAGTACCATACTGTCTTGATTACTGTAGCTTTGTAGTATAGTCTGAAGTCAGGGAGCCTGATTCCTCCAGTTCCTTTTTTCGTTCTCAAGATTGCTTTGGCTATTCGGGGTCTTTTGTGTTTCCATACAAATTGCGAAATTTTTTGTTCTAGTTCTGTGAAAAATGCCAGTGGTAGTTTGATAGGGATTGCATTGAATCTGTAGATTGCTTTGGGTAGTAGAGTCATTTTCACAATGTTGATTCTTCCAATCCAAGAACATGGTATATCTCTCCATCTATTTGTATCATCTTTAATTTCCTTCATCAGTGTCTTATGATTCCCTGCATACAGGACTTTTGTCTCCTTAGGTAGGTTTATTCCTAGATATTTTATTCTTTTTGTTACAGTGTTAAATAGGAGTGTTTTCTTGATTTCACTTTCAGATTTTTCATCATTAGTGTATAGGAATGCCAGAGATTTCTGTGCATTAATTTTGTATCCTGCTACTTTACCAAATTCATTGATTAGCTCTAGTAGTTTTGTGGTAGTATCTTTAGGATTCTCTATGTATAGTGTCATGTCATCTGCAAACAGTGACAGCTTTACTTCTTCTTTTCTGATTTGGATTCCTTTTATTTCCTTTTCTTCTCTGATTGCTGTGGCTAAAACTTCCAAAACTATGTTGAATAATACTGGTGAGAGTGGGCAACCTTGTCTTGTTCCTGATCTTAGTGGAAATGCTTTCAGTTTTTCACCATTGAGGACAATGTTGGTTGTGGGTTTGTCATATATGGCCTTTATTATGTTGAGGAAAGTTCCCTCTATGCCTACTTTCTGCAGGGTTTTTATCATAAATGGGTGTTGAATTTTGTCGAAAGCTTTCTCTGCATCTATTGAGATGATCATATGTTTTTTCTCCTTCAGTTTGTTAATACGGTGTATCACGTTGATTGATTTGCGTATATTGAAGAATCCTTACATTCCTGGAATAAACCCCACTTGATCATGGTGTATGATCCTCTTAATGTGCTGTTGGATTCTGTTTGCTAGTATTTTGTTGAGGATTTTTGCATCTATGTTCATCAGTGATATTGGCCTGTAGTTTTCTTTCTTTGTGACATCCTTGTCTAGTTTTGGTATCAGGGTGATGGTGGCCTCGTAGAATGAGTTGGGGAGTGTTCCTCCCTCTGCTATATTTTGGAAGAGTTTGAGAAGGATAGGTGTTAGCTCTTCTCTAAATATTTGATAGAATTTGCCTGTGAAGCCATCTGGTCCTGGGCTTTTGTTTGTTGGAAGATTTTTAATCACAGTTTCAATTTCAGTGCTTGTGATTGGTCTGTTCATATTTTCTATTACTTCCTGATTCAGTCTTGGCAGGTTGTGCTTTTCTAAGAATTTGTCCATTTCTTCCAGGTTGTCCATTTTATTGGCATAGAGTTGCTTGTAGTAATCTCTCATGATCTTTTGTATTTCTGCAGTGTCAGTTGTTACTTCTCCTTTTTCATTTCTAATTCTATTGATTTGAGTCTTCTCCCTTTTTTTCTTGATGAGTCTGGCTAATGGTTTATCAATTTTGTTTATCTTCTCAAAGAACTAGCTTTTAGTTTTATTGATCTTTGCTATCATTTCCTTCATTTCTTTTTCATTTATTGCTGATCTGATCTTTTTTTTTTCTTTTCTTCTGCTAACTTTGGGGTTTTTTTGTTCTTCTTTCTCTAATTGCCTTAGGTTCAAGGTTAGGTTGTTTATTCGAAATTTTTCCTGTTTCTTAAGGTAGGATTGTACTGCTATAAACTTCCCTCTTAGAACTGCCTTTGCTGCATCCCATAGGTTTTGGGTCGTCGTGTCTCCATTGTCATTTGTTTCTAGGTATTTTTTGATTTCTTCTTTGATTTCTTCAGTGATCACTGCGTTATTAAGTAGTGTATTGTTTAGCCTCCATGTGTTTGTATTTTTTACAGATCTTTTCCTGTAATTGATATCTAGTCTCATAGCGTTGTGGTCGGAAAAGATACATGATGCAATTTCAATTTTCCTAAATTTACCAAGGCTTGATTTGTGACCCAAGATATGATCTATCCTGGAGAATGTTCCATGAGCACTTGAGAAAAATGTGTATTCTGTTGGTTTTGGATGGAATGTCCTATAAATATCAATTAAGTCCATCTTGTTTAATGTATCATTTAAAGCTTGTGTTTCCTTATTTATTTTCATTTTGGAAGATCTGTCCATTGGTGAAAGTGGGGTGTTAAAGTCCCCTCCTATGAATGTGTTACTGTCGATTTCCAGTTTTATGGCTGTTAGTATTTGCCTTATGTATTGAGGTGCTCCTATGTTGGGTGCATAAATATTTACAATTGTTATATCTTCTTCTTGGATCGATCCCTTGATCATTATGTAGTGTCCTTCTTTGTCTCTTCTAATAGTCTTTATTTTAGAGTCTATTTTGTCTGATATGAGAATTGCTACTCCAGCTTTCTTTTGGTTTCCATTTGCATGGAACATCTTTTTCCATCCACTTACTTTCAGTCTGTATGTGTCTCTAGGTCTGAAGTAGGTCTCTCGTAGAGAGCATAATATATATGGGTCTTGTTTTGTATCTATTCAGCCAATCTGTGTCTTTTGGTGGGAGCATTTAGTCCATTTACATTTAAGGTAATTATCAATATGTATGTTTCTATTCCCATTTTCTTAATTGTTTTGGGTTTGTTATTGTAGGTCTTTTCCTTCTCTTGTGTTTCTTGCCTAGAGAAGTTCCTTTAGCATTTGTTGTAAAGCTGGTTTGGTGGTGCTGAACTCTCTCAGCTTTTGCTTGTCTGTAAAGGTTTTAATTTCTCCATTGAATCTGAATGAGATCCTTGCTGGGTAGAGTAATCTTGGTTGCAGGTTTTTCTCCTTCATCACTTTAAATATGTCCTGCCAATCCCTTCTGGCTTGCAGAGTTTCTGCTGAAAGATCAGCTGTTAACCTTATGGGCATTCCCTTGTGTGTTATTTGTTGTTTTTCCCTTTCTGCTTTTAATATGTTTTCTTTGTATTTAATTTTTGACAGTTTGATTAATATGTGTCTTGGTGTATTTCTCCTTGGATTTATGCTGTATGGGACTCTCTGTGATTCCTGAACTTGATTAACTATTTCCTTTCCCATATTGGGGAAGTTTTCAACTATAATCTCTTCAAATATTTTCTCAGTCCCTTTCTTTTTCCCTTCTTCTTCTGGAACCCCTATAATTCGAATGTTGGTGCGTTTCATGTTGTCCCAGAGGTCTCTGAGACTGTCCTCAGTTCTTTTCATTCTTTTTTCTTTCTTCTGCTCTGCAGTAGTTATTTCCACTATTTTATTTTCCAGGTCACTTATCCATTCTTCTGCCTCAGTTATTCTACTCTTGATCCCATGTAGGGTATTTTTAATTTCATTTATTGTGTTGTTCGTAGTTGCTTGTTTCATCTTTAGTTCTTCCAGGTCCTTGTTAAATGTGTCTTGCATTTTCTCTATTCTATTTCCAAGATTTTGGATCATCTTTACTTTCATTATTCTGAATTCTTTTTCAGGTAGATGGCCTATTTCCTCTTCATTTGTTAGGTCTGGGGGGTTTTTATCTTGCTCCTTCATCTGCTGTGTGTTTTTCTGTCTTTTCATTTTGCTTATCTTACTGTGTTTGGGGTCTCCTTTTTGCAGGCTGAAGGTTCGTAGTTCCTGTTGTTTTTAGTGTCTGTCCCCAGTGGCTAAGGTTGATTCAGTGGGTTGTGTAGGCCTCCTGGTGGAGGGTACTAGTGCCTGTGTTCTGGTGGATGATGCTGGATCTTGTCTTTCTGGTGGGCAAGTCCATGTCTTGTGGTGTGTTTTGTGGTATCTGTGGACTTATTATGATTTTAGGCAGCCTCTCTGCTAATGGGTGGGGTTGTGTTCCTGTCTTGCAAGTTGTTGGCATAGGGTGTCCAGCACTGTAGCTTGCTGGTCATTGAGTGAAGCTGGGTGCTGGTGTTGAGATGGAAATCTCTGGGAGATTTTTGCCATTTGATATTATGTGGAGCTGGGAGGTGTCTTGTGGACCAGTGTCCTGAAGTTGGCTCTCCCACCTCAGAGGCACAGCACTGACTCCTGGCTGCAGCACCAAGAGCCTTTCAACCACATGGCTCAGAATAAAAGGAAGAAAAAGTAGAAAGAGAGAGAGAGAGAGAGAGAGAGGGAGAGAAAGAGAGAGAGAGAGAGAGGGAGGGAGGGAGAGAGCGAGGGAGAGAGGGAGGGAGAGAGGGAGGGAGGGAGGAAGGAAGAAAGAAAGAAAGAGAAAGAAAGGCGTGAGGGAGGGAGGGAGGAAGGAAGGAAGGAGGGAAGGAAGGAAAGGAAGAAAGAAGATAAAATAAAATATAATAAAGTAAGATAAAATAAAATAAAGTTGTTAAAATAAAAAATAATTATTAAGAAAAAAATTTTTTTAAGAAAAAAAAAAATCGGACGGATAGAACCCTAGGACAAATGGTGGAAGCAAAGCTATACAGACAAAATCTCACACAGAGGCATACATATACACACTCAGAAGAAGAGGAAAAGGGGAAAAAATCATAAATCTTGCTCTCAAAGTCCACCTCCTCAATTTCGGATGATTCGTTGTCTATTCATTTATTTCACAGATGCAGGGTACATCAAGTTGATTGTGGAGCTTTAATCCGCTGCTTCTGAGGCTGCTGGGAGAGATTTCCCTTTCTCTTCTTTGTTCTCACAGCTCCCAGGGGCTCAGCTTTGGATTTGGCCCCGCCTCTGCGTGTAGGTCGCCAGAGGGCGTCTGTTCTTCGCTCAGACAGGACGGGGTTAAAGGAGCCGCTGATTCGGGGGCTCTGGCTCACTCAGGCCAAAGAGAGGGAGGGGCACGGATGCTGGGCGAGCCTGTGGCGGCAGAGTCTGGCGTGACGTTGCACGAGCCTGAGGCGCGCCGTGCGTTCTCCCAGGGGAGTTGTCCGTGGATCCCAGGACCCTGGCAGTGGCGGGCTGCACAGGCTCCCCGGAAGGGACGTGTGGATAGTGACCTGTGCTCGCACACAGGCTTCTTGGTGGCGGCAGCAGGAGCCTTAGCGTCTCATGCCTGTCTCTGGGGTCCACGCTTTAGCGGCTCGCGCCCATCTTTGGAGCTCCTTTAAGCAGCGCTCTTAATCCCCTCTCCTCGCGCACCAGGAAACAAATAGGGAAGAAAAAGTCTCTTGCCTCTTTGGCAGGCCCGGACTTTTCCCCAGACTCCCTCCCGGCTAGCCGTGGAGCACGAACCCCCTGCAGGCTGTGTTCACACCGCCAACCCCAGTCCTCTCCCTGTGCACTCCGAATGAAGCCCAAGCCTCAGTTCCCAGTCCCGCCTGCCCCGTCGGGTGAGCAGACAAGCCTCTCGGGCTGGTGAGTGCCGGTCGGCACCGATCCTCTGTGCGGGAATCTCCCCACTTTGCCCTCTGCACCCCTGTAGCTACACTCTCCTCCACGGCTCCGAAGCTTTCCCCCTCCGCCTCCCTGCAGTCTCCGCCCGCAAAGGGGCTTCCTAGCGTGTGGAAACCTTTCCTCCTTCACAGCTCCTTCCCACTGGTGCAGGTCCCGTCCCTATTCTTTTGTCTCTGTTTATTCTTTTTTCTTTTGCCCTACCAGGGTACGTGGGGACTTTCTTGCCTTTTGGGAGGTCTGAGGTCTTCTGCCAGCGTTCAGTTGGTGTTCTGTAGGAGTTGTTCCACGTGTAGATGTATTTCTGGTGTATATGTGGGGAGGAAGGTGATCTCCACGTCTTACTCTTCCGCCATCTTCCCCTACACCCAATGATAGTGATTTTAATACTTACCTGCCTATTGAGAAATTACCAGTTGGTTCTATTATTTTCCTTCTTGTTGGGGTGAAATTTGTCCTTCAACCCTCCATCCCTACCGAAGGCCTTTAAATCTTTTACTTTCTCTTCATGGAGCATACATGTGTCTAGGACTCCTGAACAGTGGCTTGTCCCAGGTGGTGAGTTAGTGTTGGGATTCACTAAGAATAGCTTCAACTCCACTCCCTGCTTTTGTGGCTGAAGCGTCCCTTTTCTCACTCCTGACTTCAGGAGAAGTTTACCGGTCTTTTTGTGACTGTGTATCTCCAAGGACATGTATGGCTGCTGCAGGAGGGCATCTGGGTTGTGAGGTAGAGAGATGTACTTCACTCAGGGGCCTCTACCCTTCAGATTTTAGGGAATGATGTGAAATTTCTTGCCAGGAAGTCTGGTAGAGAAGACATTCTAAGTTAACAATTTAATCCTTCCCTACACCCCCTGTTATAGGTGGGATTCTCCCCGCCTCTAAATTCATATATTTAAGTACTAACCCCCAGTACTTCAGAATATGACTATATTTGAAAATATGTCTTTAAAGAGGTAGGTAATTAAGTTAAAATGAGATTACTAAGGTGGGCCCTAATAACCTTCACGAGAGAGAGAGAGAGAGAGAGAGAGAGAGAGAGGGAGGGAGAGAGACTTTCACCAAAGATGAATCTGCAAAGCAAAATTCCAAAGCATGTCAAGAAAACTAATACCTGAACTAACAGCCTCCACATTAAAGAGTTGAAAGGAAAATTCATGTAAGTGCTTTGCTGACTCAGGTGGGGCTTTTGCATAATAGTCTTTCACTCACAGTTTTAACCTTGTAGTCTGATAGCAAGGTGAGACCTTAGGGAGACTGCTTCAAGAGTGTCTCCCTTAGCCATCAGCCTTCTGCTGTTCCTGCAGAGTAAAGCATCTTGTAACAAAAGACCTTATTTACAACTTATAAATAGGGTGCCCTTCAGGATGTTACTGTAGACACATTTCCATGAATATAGACTTGACAGGAGAAATCTTCTGACATTGATGCTTTGGTTTTACCCCCTGAACACTAATCAGATGTACTAGGTAATAGAAATAGACTTCACTAATTAGTGGAAATGCTGTACCGGTGTCACCCGTGTTGTCTGGGTCAACCAATATACGGAAACAAACACAGCTTCCCATGGCCGCACAAGTATTGTATAGCTAAGATCTTGATGGTAAGAGTGTTGTATATGCTATTAGATTCAAAGTGATTGTGAGGCTTCTGAGTTCTTGCAGTGTATGCAAAAATGATTTAAAGTGGGATGCCGTCTCCACCTCAGTAAAGAGTTTGTTTGTTGAATGTCTACATTCCTGTGCCTATTTTAATGCTACCCATCTGTTAGCTGAGTCTCAGAAAGAAGACATTTGGCCAGTATCCCATTGCCAGTCACTGCTTCATGTTCCTAGGAGGCACATACACCAAATAATTTCTCAATGTATTTTCTATATAGTGAGTTAAAGGTTTGTCCCAAGATAACTCTGTGACCTGCTATGCTGGTGTCCTAGGTGGGACCCCATGTAGATTGAGAGGATTCCTTTTGCCTCTCTAGACTAAGGTCTCTCCTTGATCCATCTCTTCTAGGTTCACTCTCTCTCTTAGCTCTCTGGACACCACTGTTCTCACTGAAAGGAGGTGTTTCTAGAAAGTGAGTTCAAATAGAGAATTTCCCCTTAAGGCCTTGAATAGAGCTGGATTAAGTGGCCTACTCTATAATAATAGAGTTTCCAGTGGAAAAGTGACATCAAGATTTTTTTCCCTTAGAAGATAGAAAAATATCATCTAAAAATTTACAAACATGTATGTCTTTTATAGTAAAGATTATAAAAGCCTGACCCTTTGCTTTGGGCAAAGCAACTTGAGTTAGCCCTTTTACTCTGGCAAACGTAAGGCAAATACTTTTTTTTTTTTTTTTCCTGATTTTGGGGAAAATACTTGAACGCTTCAGTCATTAAATGTTTTGTTTAGTAATTGGCAAAATTTTTCCTGTGAAAATTAGATATGTTTTCCCCCTATATTTGGAATTAGACTACCCTATGCTTAAAATTATAATTTGTATTGGGGGGAGGTGTATGTGTGTGTGTTTGTATGTGTGACTCACTGTTTAATCATATGTGTATGTTATTCAACCACTTGCAGGAAATCAAAAGTAGAAATTTGATTATGGCAAAGGTGACGTGCATGCTTGATCTTCTTACGTCTTACTGGAGGTAAGATCAAGAGCTTGACTAAGTGGTAATAATATATGCTAGGCTAAATTGCTGGTGTCCCACATATGATCTGATCTCATTTTGATTAAGCCACACTTTGAGAAATGTGTTCTCCAACTTAGAGATTCTTTTTGAATTTCTAGCATATTTTTGGTGTCAGACTAAAGACTTGGATGGATATACAACCTCAAGGGAATGGCTACTCCCAAAGAGATACATCCATGGGAAAGGATATTTCTGGAGTAAAAATTAGACAGCCTTGAATTGAGGAGAAAAGGATGCTATTTTCTTTGTAGGGCCAGTGATTGGTTGGGCCCTAACCCTGAGGCATGAACATTGGTGTGTGTGGAGACAAGGCAGGAGCCAAACAGGAAGCTGGCTCAGTAAGAGCCTCCGAATTCAATTTGGGCCTATTGATTCTTGGAGTAGCTAATATTAGCAAGAATTTTAAGTTATTCTCTGTTACATTTCTGTTATCTTCTAACCATCAGCAAAGACCTTAAAAGTTACAAACTGATCTCTGTGGACTGAGGAGCCCTGGTCCATATTTCAGAGGACTAACATGCAGGAGAGTATTGTTCCCGCCCCAAGGCTAGAATGGGATTTCTGGCAGCAGGCACCAGTGAAGGACTGCCGAGCCCAGCAGGGGTGCCTCTCTTGAGGGTGTGGTTAGAAAAGGCAGCGCGTGGTAGGGCAACCAGGACGCGCTAGGGCAGAAATTGATGAGCATTCTTGGAAATTGTTAAGTAGGTCTAGGCCTAGATTCCAGGAACTGGGATCATGGGACCTTATGTCATGGTGATTTGGGAATACATAAGAAGTGCAAACTCATTTTCTAGTCACAGATTGGTAATGGATTGCGAAGTTATGTCTCCCCCGCAATTTGGACTCTCCTCCTGAACTTCTTAGGCCTTTTGAGGTATGAGGGGCTCTCCTCTGTGGGAGGAGGCCTAGCCCTTCTGCTTTCTCCATGTATACAGAAAGAAGGAAAGAGAAGAGATTTTGAAAGGAAAGGAATGCACAACAGAGAAGAGGAGACTACTTGAAGAGCTTATTTTCCTTCCACTGAAGACTTTGTCCTTTGGCCCTGCTTAGCTGCCACATGCTGAGGGCTCCAATGAATCTCAGGCCCACTTCAGAGCTCTTTCTCTGTGGGTGTCATAAGTTAGCTACTGTCAGACTTCATGGCTACCACCATCCTAATCTCTTTTACAGCTGCCCTCTGCTTCTCCAGCCCCTCACTCACTTCTTCCACCATGGGCTATCACATGCTACCTTCTCCCAACCAGGGCTGTGCACCCATCGGGCAACGTGGGCACGGTGTCCAAGACCTGGGGATTTTCACAGGCTTACAAGGAAGATTAAGTCCCCCCAAGATCTTATTACCCACAAAATCCAAACACCTTCAAAACAAAAATGAATATATCTTGAATTAAAAGTTTATGAGCCCTCATAGTAATTTGTATATATTGAGTCCAAAATATGCAAATTACTTTTCACGTGAAGCGTGGCTGCATTCTAAAATATTCGTGTTATGTGGGTTGGATGTGGCTTTCAAAATTGAGAGTTCCTGGGTCCCATGAGGGCCTTAAAATAGAAACTAGTTCTCACTGCCCCCTCTACTCTAGCCCCTGCCTCAAATCTTTTTCAAATTATCCTGTCACCCACCCAGATGTCTTCAGCTAGAGTTAATATCTAAGATATTAGATGATATCTACGATATCATCCAACAAAAAAAAATATGATAAAAGCCCAATGAAGAAAGAAATGCATTTCCTTCCCAAGGCCAAAGTCCCTGGTGCTCAGACCACTATACTACAGGACGCTGACTTGGAGAACTCGCCATCTGGCTTAGGGCAATGCAGGTGTTCTGTTGAAAGGGAAGTAAGTCAGGCTGGAGAGAGAAGCAAGATGCTACGTGGTTGATTTCTTCTCAGCCAGTCCCCAGTGAGCAGGCTGCTGTTTTCAACCTGCACCTATACCTTCCATCCATCCAGAGCTGGGGTCACCTGGGATTTGGAGCAACTGGTTGCCATTTTGTTTGGTCCTTGGAGGCTGGACCTTGCCTGATGCCAAGAAGGTACTTTTCTTTTCCTGATCATGGAGAGACTGATACTAAATATGTCATTGGAGGAGTTTCCCAATTAGAAATAATGAACTTTTATCATCAATTCTTTAGACTTAAGGCCACTGTTTTGTTATATGTAATACACTAAATAGAGAGAGTCTGGAAATCTGTACATCATAATCAGTGTGTCAATCTACCCAGCTCCCTGTTTCAAGAAGCAGAATCTCAAGGCTCCCTCTTCCTAGTACCATAGCTTTCAAGTACTTTAAGGAGTTGAGTCTGTAGGCTGGAGGATGCAAGATGTGAAATAGGAACCATGCGCCAGGCCTGGCAGGGTGGCAGCTTTCAGCAGTGAAGCGTTAAGGCCAATAAGCTTATTCTGAAGCGCAAGAACCATTGGAAATTGAAAAATACATCCGGCACTGTGTCACCACCATCACTCTGAGTCTAGTGTGCTGATGGAAAGATGGTATCATGGTTTTTCATGGCTCCAGCCATGGCCTAATTTTATTGCTCATCTCTGTTAGGGGATCTTAGTTTGATGACTGTTGTCACAATGCCCAAAGAACATTGGTTTGGGAACTCAGGAGACCTGGATCATGGCCATTAATTAGCTGAAGGATTTTGGCCAAATCCCTTAATTTTTCGGTGTATAAATTTCTTGTCTGTAAAAATGAGCATAATAATACTTCATATGTTATAGAGTTATGGAAGAGTAAAATGGGGTAAAATGTGTGAAGAACTTTGGAAATACATGTAACAACTTCCCAGGTGAGGGAGCTGAGGTCAAGTTAAAAAATAACAAGTTAGGAGCTCAAAGACTGGGATTCTAGTTTGAGCTTTGCCATTTACTGACTGTAGTCTAGCTGGGGCTCTGGTGCCTCAAGAGTGCATAGTAATCATTATATTTCACAAGTGTTACAAAGATTAAATGAGATATTGTTTGAGGTTAGCAACCACTCATTGCTGTACAAATGTTAATCAGAATGGTGATTAATTTGGTGCCTTGCTATTCTCAAGCTGAGTAGCTGGCTAGTTTTTATTTAATTTAAAATTTTGGTTATTATAGTCCTGATAAGTATCAGATTTATTGGACATTGGATTCTCAAGGCTCGACTCTAGCATTCCTCATCCACACTGCACAAAAGAGAAGGCAGGATCAGTGCTCCGGGAAGCCCTTTCACTCCTTGGCTCTCAGGACCACTTGCTGGTAGGCAGCACATTCCAACACTGCCCCTTTCAACAGCTTGCGCAACTAGAGGTTTGGAGGTGCGTTCTGAGAACACTGCCTAGTTGACACTCAGAAAGGATACAATGCTTGGCATCATTTCTTTGAATTGAGCAGCTTCTGCCAGAGCAATCGGCCAAAGCCCCCTGGACCTTGCCTGCTCTCTGCGAGACACCGAATAGAGAATCAGATTCAAAATATCTGGACAAACCTCAGAGGGGTGCAGACCTGTTGGCTTCCAGGCAGAAAGGAGCCATGCTTTTTGATGAACTTTGTGGAACACTCGTCTTGGGAGTTCTGTGTGCACCCTGGGAGGCCCTGCTGCGTGAGGAGCGAAGCATCAGGCAGGCTCTTCCTGTTTCTTTGTTTCTTGCCCTTTCTCCTCTGGCTCCTCAGTGGCTTCACAGTTGATATCAACAGTGTACCGGGCAGAAAGCTCAAGATTGCTGCTCCTGCTGTTTTTTCTTTCACCTGGCTTTGCTGCTTTGGGATTTGAAGCCTGCTGAATTTCAGTTCTGGCTTGTTGGGGCTGCAAACGGTTAACCTTGTTCTCTGATCTGAGGGACAAACTGTGTGCTCCATCCTTCTGTCTGTTTAGCTCCACAATTATCCCCACAGAAGGGAGCTGCAGCCAGTTGGGCAAAAAAAATCGAACCATTGTTTGTTTACATGTTAAAATCTGAGAAGCTCCTGCAGTTTCAGGAAAGATGTCCTCATTGCAGAGCCTCAAAACAACTGTTAATAAACCAGTGGTCATGTGAATTGATTCACGGGCCATGCCCAAGTAAGAGAAAGTCAGAAATACATGAACAGAAAGACACTTCCCAAAGATAGATGGGAATAGAATATATTTACATGACTTGAGGCACAAAGAAATGAATGCACGTTCTCTTGTTCTCATGTCTTACCGAAGGCTGGAATAAAAACTATCAGAATGATTGAGACTGAATTGGCTTTTGTGCTTACAGACTGTACTACAAATGGTGCAGCCAGAATGAGTACTTTTTATACGAAGCCAGTCAATTGCCTGTAGCTGATTTTGTTTCTGGTATGATTTGCTCTCCAGTCAACCAAGTAAATATTTTGAACAATAAATGAAAAACAAAAAAAGAAACAAAAAGTAATGGGAAGAAAGTCCAGACCAGGAGCTGCAAAATTTATGGGTTTATTGCAATTCCACGAAGGGGCTTGAGGCAGTTACACCAGGATAGATTTTCCTTCCTCCTCATACCATGAATCTTCTTTTCCAATACATTTAGATGTGATTCTATAGAAGAAATTTATTTATTCTTTTCTTGCAGAGGGGAGAGTTGGTCCTTGTTCTTCTTTTTGCTTTCCTGAACTAGGGCCTCTGCAGAAGGAATTTAAGTTGGAGGCTACTTGACATATTGCCTCAGTCAGCAGATGGCGTGTGCCATGGGAGCTGCAGTCACAGTCCCTGAGGTATTGTAGGGAAAAAGATTCCCTCCACTCCTACTAGAAGGCCGTTCTTGGAGTAGGGAGTGGGGCTGTCAAGGGGTTTAGATATTGAAAGGTGTCTGCATGTCCCATCTTCTTGGTGGACCACGTTCCTTTTTGGTAGGCTGTGAATCAGAATGAAAGTTGGAGCTCATGCAGCTGTGACTCAGAGAGCCCCTTTGTGCTCTGCCAACAAGAGATAGAAGCATGGAAAGCTGACCAGAACCAAGAGCAAGTCCCCAGTTCTTCCTCTAAAAGAGAGAAACGTGGAAGAGCCTTTTCTTCTTCTCATTGGATGACCCAAATGTGGTGATAAAGGTCGGGCAGTTCAGGTACTGTTTGGCAAAGGGGTAGCCTAGTAGCCAGCACTCCCTTGGTTTCTGTAGGGCAGAGCCGATATCCAGCAAAGGAGCACAGTGGTCACTTCCAGTTATCACGACATGACCTTTCTTGTCTTTAGTTGGTTGCAGGGGGCAGTGCCAAGGAATGGAACAGAGAGACCATGAGAGGAGGAGAAGGAGATGCCTTGGTATAAAACACTCACCCTAGTTTTGTGTAAAAGGAGGATGGTATGATAGGAGGTTCAGTGCTCAGCTTGTGAAGGACTATGGAATTCCATTCATATCTGAGTAACTAGAAGGGGGTGTCTTAGGCAGGTTGAGACTCATCAAACTATCATCATTATCATTGTCATCAGATCACAGTCAATCTTTGCTTAAGTAGCTCTATGTGATTGTTCTGTGACAATACTGTCCTAAGTGTTTTATATATACTGTTTCACTGTCGATAAATGTAGAAACTGAGGCATATAGGGTTTAAGCCCCAAGTTACTGTATAGCTCATTTGCTGCAGTTAGAATTTGAACCCATGACCACCTGATGACAAGGCCTGGGCTCTTAGCCACCTTGATGTTCTACCTCTGAAGTCAGGTTGTGTAATCTTAATTGAAGGAAAGAAACCAGAAGCTTCCTTTGTAATAGATCTGGGCCTGTCTCAAATCGTTACCATTACATTTTATATTAAGAAGTACTGAAGCAGAGTCTCTCTGGGTGGAGGCCACCTTCCATAAATGAGTTAGGTGTCTCATGGGACCATCTTGAGATATTGTTGAAGGAATGTAGGACCTACCTTTGGGTCTGGCTTACTGCCAGGGAGGAAGTGAGAGACTGGGGAGATGGGAGATCTTTGTGTCCCCGGTTTCTAACTCCTGCCTCAGAACTCTAATAAAAAGAAGCTTGCTTTTCCTCACAGTCAGTGAACTCTTGCCTTGCTGTGACTCTTGGGCCAGTGTAGGTAGAGCTGCATGGTTTCCATCTTAAACTTTTTGGTTCTACAGATGTCTGTATTCAGTCTTCCTGTGGCTGGACTAATTGCTTTCCCTGAAGAATCTTGACGCTAAAATGTTGCAAACCCTATTACTAGCTGTGTGCCATCTAAATGAATCTCACTGCTTTATATAGTCTAAGACTGTTTCACTGTCCGTGTACATTGAGAATTGTTATATCTCCCTGGTGCACTGTTCCTTTCCTTGTAATGTAATAACCATCTTTATCCTTAACGATTATTATTATTTTTTGCCTTAAACTACATTTAATTTGATATTAACATAGTTTACTATTTTCTTTCAATTTGTACTTGTCCAGTTTATCTTTTTTCATTCTTTAATTTCAACATTTCTTTATCCCAATGTTTTAAATGTACTTATTCTAAAGAGCATAGAGTATAGTTTTGCTCTTTTTATTCAATCTAGCAATCCCTTTTAATGGGTAAGTTTAACCCACTTATTACCAGTAGATTTTGATTTATTTCTATCCTTTTTGCTTTCTCTTTTTCCTGCCTTTTCTGTGTTTTTTTTTTCCTTCCTGCCATCCTTTATATTGATGGACTTTTCTTGATTACCTCTACTTGTTTAAAGTTATATATTCTAGTCCTATTCTTTGTAATGTTTACCTTAAAAAATCTAACATGCATTCATGCCATAAAATCAAAAGTTGCTCACTGTATCTGTATTTCTCATAAATGTTACATCAACTGTATAACAATTTACCATCAATCAAGACCCTGCTTATTGTAAGTTATTGTTGTTTAGTAGTTTAGTGACACCTAGTATTTATATTACTTATTACTGTATTAGTTAGGGTTCTCCGGAGAAACAAAATGAAGAGAATGTGTATGTATGTATATACTGTGAAGTAACAGAAAAGAAAATATATTGATTTCTGCCCCCGGTTCCTGGTACAGAACTCCTAAAACCCTTGGAAATTCCAAAGTGATAGAGTACCAGGAACATCTTTTGTTCTAAGATTTGTTCTTTGCCTCTGGTTCCTGACCTGAAATTCCAAATCTCTTAGAATTTCCTGGGTGTTAGGAGTGTCTTTTGTTCTAATGAGGTGACTCTTGGTGACTCCTCGATGGGGGCTGGTCACCATAAAGACCAAGCCATGCTTAGAAGCTTAGAATTTTCAGCCATACCCCCCATTCTCCAGAGACGGGAGAGGGGCTGGAAATGGAGTTAATGATTCATCATGCCTACATGATGAAGGCCTCCATAAAAATCCCAACAGTATGGGGTTCAGAGAGCTTCTGGGTTGCTGAACACGTGGAGGTGCTGGGAGAGCGGCATGCTCAGAAAGGGCATGCGTGCTCTGCTGCCCTTCCCACATACCTTGCCCTGTGCATCTCCTCCATCTGTTTATCTGTATCCTTTATCATATCCTTGTATAATAAAGCGGGAAACGGTAAGTAAACTGTTTTCCTGAGTTCTGTGAGCCACTCTAGCAAATTATTGAACCTAAGGAGGGAGTCATGGGAACCTCCGATTTATAGCTGATTGGTCAGAAGCACAGGTAACAACCCGGACTTGTGACTGGCACATACACGTATATCCTGTTGGTTTCTCTGGAGAACCCTGACTAATACAATAAAACGTAATATAAAAACTTTAATACATGGGGGGAGATAGAGAGAGAGAAGATATTTATCTTAAAGAATTGAATCACATGATTGTGCAGCTGGCAGGTATGAAATCTGCAGTGTAGGCTGGCAGGCTGGAGACCCAGGGAAGCGTTACATTTCAAATCCAAAGGTGATCTCTTGGCAGAATTCCCACTTCTTCAGGGGAGGTCAGTGTTTTTCTTAAGGCCTTCCAACTGTTTGGATGAGGCTCACCCACATTGTAGAGCACAATTTGCTTTACACAAAGTCTACTGATTTAAGTGTTAACCCATCCAAAAATTATTTTCACAGAAATATCTGTAAAGTTTCACTAAATACCTGGGCACCATGACCCAGCCAAATTGACATATAAATTTAACCATCACAATTACCTGCATTAGTTATTCGTTATCGTTATTTTACATACTCAGGGATTTGTTTAGATTTACCTACATGTTTACCATTTTTTCCCTATATCTAATTCACTATTTTTCTAGGCTGAAACTACTGAGAAAAGGTAACTATCAGCTTCACAATTTCATGCCCAGGTAATTTATTATTTGAGAGTTAGAGATAATAAATCCTCGTAGGGACATTTTATTTATCATGGTTTGAAATCACTATGTTTGCTATATCCAAGCATCATATTTTTGATCAATTCTGAAAGATTCTAAAACATTTTCAGATGTTATTTCTAATATTGTCTCTCCACTAATTCTCTTTTGGAGGAGACTATTGATTATGTTGGACCTTTTCATTCTTCCTTTCATGATTTTTAACCTTCTTTCGTATTTTCTATCTCTTTATCTCTCTGTGATGCATTTGGGATTAATTCTTCACACCTAATTTTAATTTACTTTACTTTCTTTGGATGTGATTAATTTGCAGTTTGAACCAACAGTTGAGCTTTGAATGTCAATGCCTTTATCTTTAATTTCTAGAGTTCTGTTTTTTCTCTTTTCTTCAAATCTACCCATTCGTTTTAGATATTATTTTATACATTTTTCTTATTTTAATTTTCTTTTATGTCTTTATTTTCTAATTAATTAATTTACTTAAAAAAATTTGGGGGGCTGTGTTGGGTCTTCGTTGCGGCGAGTGGGGGCTACCCTTCCTTACGGTGCGCAGGCTTACATTACGGTGGCTTCTCTTGTTGTGGAGCACGGGCTCTAGGCACACGGGCTCCAATAGTTGTGGCTCGTGGGCTCTAGAGCGCAGGCTCAGTAGTTGTGGCACATGGGCTTAGTTGCTCCGCAGCATGTGGGATCTTCCCAGACCAGGGCTCGAACCCATGTCCCCTGCATTGGCAAGCAGATTCTTAACCACTGCACCACCAGGGAAGTCCTGTCTTTATTTTTTAAACACACTAATTCTATACGTTCTTTCTACTAATCCTACAGTCTAGAGTTCTCGGAGTTTAATACTGCTGTTTATTGTATCTGCTTCTCTAGTTCATTTGAATTGTTTCATAGATGTTTTGTAGTTTTTGGTTATAAGAAATCTTTAAGCAGGGCTTTGCTTGAAGACTTTTATCTGGCCTGTGTTGGACATATGTTCCTCAGGAGTAGTTCTGTCTATGCTAGTTACCCCAGGTATAATTCACTTTGGGTCTATTTCTTTCTCTTTTTTTAATATATATAATAGTTTGCAAATTGGGAGTTTCAGACTAGCAGATGCAAACTTTGGGCCTATTTCTATGTTATTTCTCACCTGGTGGATTCTTGAGCAAGTAGGAAGTATAAATTTGAACCCCAAACCCAAATGTGAGATACCTACCCTTATGTATTTACAGGGAAGTCTATATCTCACCCACCCAGATCCCAGGTCCAAATAGACAAGCTTGCTTGTTATTTCCCTGGACTAGTGGAATAATTTTTTCTAAAATACTCTTGCAATGTAGGTGTAGATCTTTAAAGATCCCAACTTTATGTGAAGATCTCAATTCCATCTCCTGCCTGTCCCACATATGTGTTAGAACTTAAGCCCTTTAGGTTCCTGAGGCTGGCAAACCAATCCAAGGATTCCCACCCTGGTTTTTACTTTCTCCTTCACTTTTGATTCTTAGAAATTTCCCTTACATTTGCATGAAATCAGAAGTGCATTTAAAAGGGGTGTGTGTGTGCGCATGCACGTGTGTTTAAAAGCACTAAGAAAGAATCTATGTGTATTTAGTTTCATGAAATGGATAGAAACATAACTATAATTTTTTTTGTAAATCTACTCCCATGACTTTCTGTTGGCCAGTAGAGCAAAATTATACCCCTACTCTAGAAGTTTAGCTGTCTTTTCCTATATCTGTTCTTTCCACACAGATGTATATCTGTGTCTATCTGTCTCTCTGCCTCTCTCTCACTTTCTTGTTCTTTACAGTGAGTCATTATTTTCTCCAATAACTGACTGACTTTCTTTCTCATCTTGTCAGGACCATTTATTATTATTATTATTTTCACCTCAAAACAGCTTTCACCTCAAAAAGCCTTTCATAAGGCTCCCAAACCGGAGATCAGAATCTCCTAGTGGATCTTAAAGTTGATTTCTGCCATAGCAGCCTTTCTCCTGACCTTTCTCTTTTCTGTGATTCCTAAGGGCAAGACAAACACAGTCCCTACTGCTGACCGGCCTCAAGTTCCTAGAGAACAGAAACTGTGCCCAATTCAGAGCCATGTCAGTCAACAGCAAAGAGTACAAAGGATTAGCCTTTTGACATGAATATGATACTCAACAGCAAGAGAAAAACCAAGGGCCTAGGTACTTTACAAACCAAAGTTTAGGTCAGTTGTTGCAAAATATATTTTTATGTGATACTCAAGATTTATTTTTAAGTAATAAACTGCTCCTTTCAGGATCATGCTGTTCAGAAATTGAGCAAGTACAGAAGCCACTGGGGAAATTAGTGAATTCCCTAAGTTTTGGCAGAGTGTGTAGTTTTGTTGCAATCTTTACTTTTACTATATTAAACCTTAGGAAACCACTTTGTATAGGCTGGGCTCTTGTTCTGTCTGCCAAAAGAAAAGTTTCACAAGCAGAGTAGATGCATATCTATTAATTTATAGCCCAGAGGTTAAAAAGCTTAGGGACTGTTATGTCTAAAGCTCATGTTTTAAATTTGAGAGATAAGTTATCGGTGTCTATAAAATAGGAGTATATTCAACATAGTCAAGCTCTGATTCTGTTCTCTTCCTCCATTTCTCCATGAATTCTCCAGAAAAAAATACTTTTTTTCTGTATTAGGTGATGGAAAGCTTTGTTTAAAATGTTTTTGGAATTCTATTTTTGTAAACTTCTGTATTTGTTCTCTATGTCCATTAGCTTTTTCTCATTATTTAAGTTACTCATTGCTAGATGTCCTCCAGTAACTAATCTTTCCTCCTCTTCCTTCGCCTCCTCCTCCTCCTTTTTTTTTTTTAAGTATGAGAACCCCTAAGTTTAGCTTGGCCTGTATAACCCTAAGTTATATAACTTGGCCGTATAACTGGAGACTACATTTCTCTCCTCTTTTGCAGCTAGGTGTGGCTAATAGGATGTGAGCAAAGGTTATGCAAGTACCTTATGGTTCATGGTCTTAGAGGGGGTTCTTAGACAGCCATCTTGCTCTCTGTTTTGTGAATCTAATGAACCAAACAGTACCCAAAGGTCTTGCAAGAGACCACAGGGAGAAAAGACAAAGAAAAGTTCATGGGCTAAACGGCTTCACAGAGTCTTTTTGTTTTATATTTACATATGTGTAATATTTGTAACATACTTTTACATAGCATTTCCTTACATATAATTCTATATGAGACATGTTCTGTATAATTTCATTTTCTATAAGTAGATGATTACAGTATCATGTGATAAAGTCTATAATACAAGTGTGAATCAATGCTGCAGGAACAGAGAGGAGGGAGCCTAGACCAGATTGGTAAGGCTAAGGAAGGCTTTCTGGGGAAGAATGAGCTTGGTCTTGAGAACGGAATAAACTTATCCAGGAGATTTATCCAAGCAATCAGTGGTGGGAATAGCATTCCGGGAAGAAGGAACATTGTGAGCAAAGCCATTGCAGCATGAGAGAACATGAGGGACTCTGGGAAGTGCACATGATTCATTACAGAAGAGTTGGGGAGTAGAAAGAGATAGTGTAAGGAAGGGGGCTTTGTATGCCATGCTAAGGTATTTGAGTTTTACATGAAGTCAATGAAGCTGGAAGGATTTTAAACAAGGAAGTGAGATGATTGGGTTTACATTTTAGGATGGCCACTCTGGCAGTACTGTGGAGACTACATTGAAGGAGCCCCAAAACTAAATAAAGCTGTGAGATGCCTCTGTGAAAGAAAAGGCTTGGTTGATTATATTCACAAAACAGAGACTGAGATGGCAGTACTGATACATCAGCCTGCAGTGTTTTTCCAGAGACAAGAGGGGAGCTTGATTTCTTTCTGCTATATAATCAGAATCTACAAGTTTGTTTCACTTCTTTGAGAATATTTTCCCAAAGGCCGATCCTTTTTCATTTTGTGTCCTGGACTTCTTGATAAACTGGAACAAAGTTTCTCAATGTGTTCATCCTTTTAAGATGTATGAACTTCATTGCGACCTTGTATGCCTCTCTCAAGGGTATTTGGAGTATAATTGGAAAGGTCTCTACTGCCTACATTCACTGGCTGTTCAACACAATTGTTGCTAGTTTATAAGCCCATATCCCGAAGTGATAGTCACATATTTAATTCCAAAATTATCTCCTGTTCCTCCAAGAAAGAGTCAACCAAGTGTAAATGAGGTCACAGCTCTGCACATAATGTGACAATTTTTTGAATATGTTTCCTTTAACAAGAAAGACTTTGAGCGTATGAACGTGGACACTTTTTGGGATATCACCTGGTGTTTTGTGAGCAGTGATATTTTTCTTATTTACTGAATGTCAGAATTCCATAAGGGATCAAAGAACTCTGTTAGGCAGATATAACATGAGCCTATTGTCAGATCACTTTCTGTGGTTAATATGCGAAGCAATGAACAGGGATAGCAGAATGTCAGCAGAAGCAATGGAAATGTGTTTGATTTTGGTCACTGGTCATACAGGTCTGTGCTGTATATTCAGGGAAAACTCTGCCTGTGATAAGTCCATGGTAGAAGTACAAGGTGAGTCAACCAGATTTTTGGTGTCAGCTGACATTACGTAAGAAAACACCACTGAATTATTTTGCAGGAAAAAAAGTCCTTAGATTCAGAATTTTGGATGTGGCTTTGGTTGTTTTCAGAATGTCTGCGCTCAGGAGGAAGTTAGGTTGAGCGATCACCCCTTTGTTCTTAACATATCCAGCCATAGGCTGTTTTGTACATGTGGACAACCTAATAATGCTCCCTGACCCCAAAATTGTTTTGAAGTCAGCAGAAGAAGAGGGACCTTGTGACATTTAGGTAGGACAAACTTAAGACATTTAACAGGGGTGTGTAAGCTAGGCCTGAAGTCACAAGCTGGCAAACTTTAAAAGCCATCAGAAAGGGGAAAGTGATAATATATATTTCAAAAAGGTCATACTATTTATCTAGTGAAACAAAAGGAGCGTAGTTGTTAGTCAGCAAATGGAAGTGGGGAGTGCAATGCGGAATATTGCAGAAGGGTCACACATTGGTTTAAGGGAGTAAAACATTAGGGGTCTTTTTTTTAGTTGAGGTTTTAGCTGAATATGTGCTATGCAATTCTGTTGATTGATTGTGACAGCTGCTTTCCTCTTTTGAGGCTTCCAAGTCCTCAGAGTTTCCTGGAAGGGCTAGATGCCAGTCCCTAGGGTGAGTGCTGCAACCCAAGAAGCCCCATTTAACCCTGGGGTGACCCTCTTTAACTGCTGGGAACCAGTAGGCATGTCCCCCGCCCCGATGTCTGAGAGGCAGATCTCAGCTGTGAATCATTCCTGTCAGTAGCTTTCACGGTAAATTTGGGGAGCAGGGGGAGTGGAGGAAAGAAGTCAACCTTTCCTCAACTTTATGTTCTTTTCAGCTCTTCTCTGTGTTTATCTTCAGTGAGAGGTTTGATTTTCTCATTTGGTTCAGGGGAGTCTTAGCTGTGTCCCCATTCTGGGCATAGAAGAAAGGAAATCATTTTTCTATAACCTAGATACTTCTTTTGAGTTCATGGCTTCCACCCCTTCCCCACCCGCTGGCAACAATTTTGGGCAAAATGAGATTGGCTAAGTTTGTTATTTTAGATGAGATCGCTGATTAAGTGGCACTTGGTAGGCCATCTTCCCCTCTTCCCCCCACCATGATAGTGATGGTCTGGGCATCATGAGGGCTTCATCAGAACACTTTGCAGTGTAACTCTCTGGAGAGAGGATAGAGACAGACACACAGTATGCTCATATATACACATATTGGTTATTGAGAAATGAATATGTGTAAATGTGCCAGTGCTTGGACTGGTAGATGGTTGTATGCTGGGAAGTGGGTGACTTCTGACAAGTTTGAAATTTGGAACAGAGGTTGAGGCTGGAGACAGTGTCTCCTTTGTCCAAGAAAAGCAGGCCACTGGTCCAACCTTGTGCCTCAGGTGTCCCAGGCTTTGGATTGACTTTCTCCAGCTTTTTAAATTGCCATCTGGTGCCTGGGACAACTGGAAATGTCAGTACATGATGGACAGGGTCATCCCAAGAGGATCACTCCATTGTCCAGCGGGGTGTTTCTTTTTCAAGACTGAGTGAAATTGAGTCAACATAATGGTGCTGACAGGCAGATTATGGGTGACTCAAATTGTTTATAGAGAGATTGGCAAAAACAAAAAAACAAAAAAAATTTGCCCAGGTCTCAAGGGGTGGCCCCGGCTAGAGATACAAATTTGGAAATAGTTTGTCATTAAAACTCATGGAACAAGATGAGATCATCTGGGAGTGAGTGTAGATAGAAAAAGAGCTCACACCAAAAGTCCCTAGGGGTTGTGGCATTGGCATGTCTGCATTCAGACTCCCTCTTTGTTTTTTGCTTTTTTAAAAAAAAAATTATTGGAGTATAATTGCTCTACAATGGTGTGTTAGTTTCTGCTTTATAACAAAGTGAAACAGCCATACACACACATATATCCCGATATCTCCTCCCTCTTGCATCTCCCTCCGACCCTCCCTATCCCATCCCTTTAGGTGGTCACAAAACACCGAGCTGAACTCCCTGGGCTATGCGGCTGCTTCCAACTAGCAATCGATTTTACATTTGGTAATGTAAATATGTCCATGCCACGCTGTCACTTCATCCCAGCTTACTCTTCCCCCTCCCTGTGTCCTCAAGTCCATTCTCTACGTCTCTGTCTTTATTCCTGTACTGCCCCTAGGTTCTTCAGAACCTTTTTTTGTTTTAGATTCCATATATATGTGTTAGCATACAGTACTTGTTTTGGTCTTTCTGACTTATCTTAGCCTGTATGACAGTCTCTAGGTCCATCCACCTCACTACAAGTAACTCAATTTCGTTTCTTTTTATGGCTGAGTAATATTCCATTGTATATATGTGCCACATCTTCTTTTTTTTTTTTTTTTTTTACATCTTTATTGCAGTATAATTGCTTTACAATGGTGTGTTAGTTTCTGCTTTATAACAAAGTGAATCAGTTATACATATACATATGTTCCCATATCTCTTCCCTCTTGCATCTCCGTCCCTCCCACCCTCCCTATCCCACACATCCAAGTGGTCACAAAGCACCAAGCCGATCTCCCTGTGCTATGCGGCTGCTTCCCACTAGCTATCTATTTTACATTTGGTAGTGTATATATGTCCATGCCACTCTCTCACTTTGTCACAGCTTACCCTTCCTCCTCCCCATATCCTCAACTCCATTCTCTAGTAGGTCTGTGTCTTTATTCCTGTCTTACCCCTAGGTTCTTCATGACATATTTTTGTCTTAGATTCCATATATATGTGTTAGCATACGGTATTTGTCTTTCTCTTTCTGACTTACTTCACTCTGTATGACAGACTCTAGGTCTATCCACCTCATTACAAATAGCTCAATTTCATTTCTTTTTATGGCTGAGTAATACTCCATTGTATATATCTGCCACATCTTCTTTTTTTTTTTTTTTTTTTAACATCTTTATTGGGGTATAATTGCTTTACAATGGTGTGTTAGTTTCTGCTTTATAACAAAGTGAATCAGTCATACATAAACATATGTTCCCATATGTCTTCCCTGTTGCGTCTCCCTCCCTCCCACCCTCCCCATCCCACCCCTCCAGGCTGTCACAAAGCACCGAGCCAATATCCCTGTGCCATGCGGCTGCTTCCCACTAGCTATCTACCTTACTGCGTTTGTTAGTGTGTATATGCCCATGACTCTCTCTCGCCCTGTCACAGCTCACCCTTCCCCCTCCCCATAACCTCAAGTCCGTTCTCTAGGAGGTCTGC